>NC_139486.1:27507912-27587912 GCF_008360975.1 Lichenostomus cassidix | reverse complement strand
TTGTTGTTATTAACAATTTTCTAGGAAGACATGGATTTCTGCTCCATTTGGAAAAACAAGCATTTATTTGTCTTACAGGTTTTCCTATGATATTCATCATCACCCTACCCTAGTATTACATGGCCACAACTGAAGCTACTGTTCTCATGGTTTTCTTGAGGTATTATGATCTCTTTTAACAGAAATAAAACTAATGGCACAGACCTGCAAACGGCTTTGTGAATGTCTTTACCAAGAGTGGCAGTTCCATTGAGTATATTTAATTTGTTAGGAATGCCCTTGTGGAGAAAACACATACAAAAGACTAACATATTGTTAGTTTAGTATAAAACCCATTAAATTCAGCTATGAATGCTGTTTTCTTCAGTGGGCTTTCTTTAATACCTTGCCTAAATTCAAAACCTAAACCCTGTCTAAATTACATTTATTCTAGTTCAGCATCTTAAGTTTTTACGATATACATACAAATATAATATTTTTCAGTTTACACAGTGTTGATAATCAACAAGTATGTTCCTTTCAGAAACATTGATGGCTCTGATCTCTACCATGCCGGAAAAAGTCATATATATTTGATGAAAGTATTAGAAGCCCGCAAATAATACTAATTTTATTTTCAGACATCTTGAACGAAACGTTCTAAAATAAAATTGTGTTTGTGCCAGGAAACTACATTTCCAGAAAAAGCACTTATCCTAGCAATAGTCTGATGAAGATTACTGAAAAATGGGTGCCAGACTAATAATAAGTAAAACCATATTAAATTAGTATTTCATAGGTATTTATCAGTTTTGTGTCTTGAAAATGTGAAAGGCTTTTTTGACATTCAGTTATTTTCTTCCAAGTAATAACTTGTTCATGGGCAATCTTGAAAATTTTTGAAAACTAAATGAATACTATAAATACAAAAGGTATTTTTGAATTATATTTTTTGGTGTTTTCTTCCTACTATTGGAATTTGTGTGAGCTTCGTTGAATAAAATCAAATAATCTCTCTTTAAGGGTCAAAAACCTTTGGAACTTTTAAGGGGTTTTGCTGTATCATGAAACACTTTCTCTGGCCTTCTATTTACACTATTCTGAGCTCTGTTGTCCAAGAAGGAGAAATTACATTGGTGAAAATGTGGTAAAATAGCAATCCAATTAGCACTATACTCATTTTAACACATATGCAATATGTAACAAAAATCTAAAAGTTGTTTGTAACTGTGAAAAACCTTCTTGGTACTCAGTACTTCCTAGTGTAAGCTTTTTTCAGGACAATTAACCTTAGCATATAGAGCAGCAGCTCTGAAAATAAATACACTGGAAAACACAGAAGAAAGACATCATGGTTAATGCAAATTAATGTAATCATAGATTCAGAAAAAATAAACTACTCCAGTGCCACAGTTTATTTAGTTTTGTTAGTTGACAGTCTTAACCTTTCTTTCTATTCTGGTGATTCATATTCAGCATCTCCTTTGTTGTGAAATGATTTTACCAAAATATATTTATATTACTGCAACTTTTTTCCATTTTTGATTGATTCCTGAAGCAAAGAAGCCCCAAACAAAATCAAGAATGGATCTATTTCACAATTATGCTTTCTCAATGCACTATGATTCTTTTATTGTGACTGAAGTCTTTTTCCAAGGATCTGTGTGCTACAGACAGATTTTTTTAACCGGAGCAAATTCAAGTGCAGCTTTAGCCTTTCGTACTCAGTCTCCATCGACCTGTCAGAGACATCACAGTGATTGACTGCCCTGGCAGATGTGCCGCTATAACAGGTAACTTGATCATCCAGACCCATCTGTCTCTCAGTCCTCTTCAATTCACACTTTCAAAATTATTAGAGATTAGGGAGGGGTCGGATTCTTTGTTGTGATTTTTTTTTAATGTAGGATATCTGTATTTCACAAAAGGTTACCCTCGGTAAATGAATGGTGATGTACAGTACTTGAGCCATATCCTACTAAGAGGAGCTTGCTAGCATTGTTCAGTGTCAGTGTTTCAGATCTGGGTTAACAATATCCAGAGAATTTAAAAACTTGCTTGTATGATGTCTAAAATTAAGGACAGTTTTTTAGAACCACAGTGGTAATAATAGAATGATGTTTCAAAGATATCAGTTCCAATGTGAGACAGATGGGCTGTTTAACTGCGCTTAGTGAGAGGAGAGGATCTGATTCAGTGGGAGTATTTTCACGTCTTCTCTTCAGTGCCCACAGCCTGGCAAATGTTGTGACATCATTAAGCTGAACTGCTGATTTTAGATGGGTCTGGAACAAGAACGGGCAGGGGTAACTCAAGCTTCCTGCTGAAATGTAGTTAACTAATTTACTCGTGTCACTATTTCTGATAATTACTTTTCACCAAAATATTTTGCTGTGCTTGTGTGTAGAGGATTTCATTCCACAAGTCAACACCCTAAGTGTTGTAGCCTCACAGGATCTATCAACAGCTTCTATTAAGAGAGAATATAATCTTGGTGAGAGCAGTGGCTAACACTTCTCTTTTCTATTTCTCAGTAAAGTCTACTGCATACTCACTATCAAGGGATGTACATTGGCACAGATGACATAGTTCACAATGTAAGGGGAAGTAACATACTGAAGCAAGCAAAACAAGGTAAAATGAATGACAACTGACAAAAAAGCAAGTGAACTCAAAATATTTTTTTTCAAATGAGAGGAATAAAAATATGTTAAGTGTGTACATAAGCAATGACACATGCAGAATAAAAAGAGATAAATAATGGGGGGAGGGGTAGAGGACTAAGGAATACATTAAAGCAGTAAAGACCTCTCAGGTGCATATTGGCAAAGTTATTGGAGCATACTAGAAACTGAGGTGATGTTGGGAGCCACAGCAGAATTAAAGCTTCATGCCTCCCTGAAAATTATGCTTAGCATCCTGGACCTACAGTTTTAGCAGGATCTCAGCTACTCAGGCAGTGCCTGTAATTTCATTAATAAATTTCAGTGACTAAATGAGACTAGTAGGTTTTCTATGAAGGAATCTGTAATTATGATCTAATTGTTTTAAATTTTGGAATGGGAAAAAATCAGAAAAATATTCACTTTTATTATGCTACATGATATGTGTGGAGGGTTTCTGGTGTACAGTCCTCTGTTCCAAAGCCAGCACACCAGGTAGCATGACAGTCATCACCTTGTCATGATTCATGGAACAGAGCACTGGAGCAATCCAACACACAGCTGAATACAGACAGCTGAGCATTGGCACAGGCAAGGGAGAGGTGTAAAGGACTCATCGGAGATTATTCTGTGGATTAAGCAGTTTTTTTTTCAAATGCACACCTGTGCAAGACTGGCACAACCTGTTCTAAATGGAAGTATGTCTGTAGTGTGGGTAATGAAAATGCCAACCTCACTTCTTGGGTTTTCAGGCTGGAGATCGGGTGAGGATTTGAAGAAATTAGTTTTGAGTAGAGAAAATTGCTATGGATGCTTTGTGACAGAGTTGCCTGGCTGTGTCTCTCTATGGTTGCAAGCCAAGGTAGGCTTCTTCCAAGAAGGCTGCTGCTTCATTTAATTTACATCTTAGAAATTTCTGGGTAAGTAATATTGATGCTGCATTGACCTGTTACAGGTATCTTCTATGTCAGTCTTGAACAATTATATAGATTTTAGACAACTTATTAAAAGAGTTCTTTGGGCAATGATCTTTAAATAACAGGCATGGAAATTCTAAAAAGTAAACCTATCCCAATTTATTGACATATCAAGCGAAACGTACTTTTTTCTGAATGATTTTTTTCCCTCAGTTGGGAAGAAAGTTATCTAGAGACTTAACATTGGGATCTCATGGTAATCAGCATTCTTGAAATAGTAAGCTAAAAGTCACATCCAAATAAAGTCCATTTATAATGAGATATTGATTCAGGAAGCTCAGAACTTAACCTGAGTTTTTATGATCCCCTCCTAACCTCACAGTAAACATGTTAAAATATGCTTAAACGGTATGGAAAATACATGTTGATATGTAGTCTTTGTACAGTGCTGAGAAATTAATGAGATATGCATGCAGGTAGGATGTCCTATAATAATAATATGCCTATGACTGTTTAAAAAATAATTAAATCTGTAAAAATATTTCATGGTCACAACATCTAATAAAATGATAATGAACTGTACTTAAGTCTGCTTTACATTACTATAGAAAGCATTTGTCTCAGTGTATCTTTCACTGCTAGGTGCCAGTCATTCAAAATGAATAATCTAGTTTATCCATTTGGTCCAGTGAGGTGCAGACTCACAGAACTGTCTTTCAAGGTTCAAACACTAAAAATATGTCTCTAGAAATGCTGTTATGTACATAATAAAACACAAGATAATAGGCCTAGAAAAAAACATTAGAGTGGACTTGAATAAGACAAGAGTGGAAGTACATCCATTTAGATAATAGAACTAAAGATGTGATTTATGGTAAGACACACTCTCAAGATTTCCTCACTTAGCTCTTTGATAAATCTACTTTTGGCACAAAGGAGACAATTCATTCTTTAGCACCATGATTCGGTCTTCTGTCTCAATCTAGCATAACCAATAACATTGATTCTATGTTCTTTTAGGGGAGATAGCAAAAGATATCTGAAAGGTACATGAGAGTCAACCATGTAAAGCTAAGAATGAATTTTGGACCAACAGGCTTCACTACTGCAGGGCCCACATACATTAATTGAAGGAAAATTGTCTAAGCAGATTGAAAGCTTCTTCACTTGAAATGTTTGCAGAATATATTAAGTTTTTTTCTTTGTTCCATCTTTGTGCACACCATAGTATGCATAATGTATGTAAACTAGAAATAATTTTTTACTATATTGTGATGATTTTATAGGGTTTTTTTCTGCTTATGTTTTCCCTTGCAATTCTAACAATTCCCAGAGTTAATGTAAATACAAAGGCTGAAGTTTTTCTGTGGTAGTTTAGATTTAACTTGAAATATGTATGGAGGACTTGAATCAAGGAATTAGAACTCACAAGTTAGCAGCCCAACAGCTTGCTTAGTTCTGTTTTCTGATGGTTTTCTCTTCTCAAAGCTTCAGCGGAAAGGATAGAAAGTGACACTCCTACACTGAAGCCATTCTGTAGGGCATCTCCTTGGAAAAAAAAAGGAAATGTAGGATTAGTCACCCATAGGCAATGGAGGAAAAGGAATCTTTTGCTTATATTTCACATGAAGGGCAATTATATGGAAAAGGGACACCATTTTGTCTTTTAGAAGACTGTAGCAGATGCATTGCACTTTGTGAAGATTACAGTTTTTGGTGCTTGTAACAATACTTGGAGGATTAGCTATTGAATAACTTTCAGGCTCTTGGGTGAAGGAACACCTGGTTTATAGCACCCTTTTCCGTTTTGGTGGAAGTCAGGTGCTATCCTCACAAAAATATGAATCTGTACCTAGACAGGTGTTATTAAGTACCTCAGGAACTTGAAGGTAAAATATGAGGAATCCTCCAGAGGTCAGAACAAATAACCAACTTTAGTTTTAGGCACTCGAAAGTGAAGATCCCTTCTTCACATAAAAACTTGCTTATTTTGTATCTGGCCCTAGTTTCACTACCATAGATGCTCTCTACATAATACTAGATTCCTATACCTAACAATGGCATGCACCACAGCTCATGATAAAAGAAAGATGCTTAAAGTAGTAATGGGGTGACTGAAAAAGTGAAGGTGATCTTTTAGTACTGCCTTTGCCTGGGACCACAAATCTGATATTGAACTAGCCTTCAGCCAACATCCTCCCCTTCAGTTCTCAGAGCTAAACCATTTCCCAGAGTTATGTCAGGACGACCTGAGTTTAACAAAAGAGGAAGGTGAGCAGAGGTTTCTTTCAAAAAGAATCAAGAGGCTATCCATATATGTAGTCTTTCAGAATTTAGACCACTCACTCATATGGGTCATATATGTTCAGTTTTATTTGTTTGTTTCAGTTTTTGACTGAAACAACTCACCAGAATATGTTGTTTTTTTTTTTTTTTGTGGGAGGTTGTGGGTACTTTGTATCACTACACATGTGGTTTTGGGGTACATTTTTAGTTTCTGTGAAACTTTTCTGTTAAAGTTATAATAGTTCTTGAATTGGAGAGCAAAACAAAAATGTGAATAAGCATAAACACACAGACATCAGTTACCTAAAGGGGAGGCCACTTGCCTATGATAAATAAATGCAGATTGTAGATTGCCTTTGTCATTTGATACTTTTAAAGCTGCTAATTTTTTTTTCCTTTTGGCACATGCTACAAAGTACAAGCTTTTGGAGAGCTTTGCCACCAAATTTTTTGACACATTTCAGGTGCCCATAGGCAGCTCTAAAATGAGAATTTTTGAAAAACTTGTTTGTAAACTAGACATCACCCTCCTCTTATCAGAACTTTCATTCTATCATAGAAACATCTCTAGATTATAATGACAGTCCTATGGGTCAGCTGGTATATAGAACCTTGGATTTCAGTTAAACTATACTGTGGAAGATTTTTAATCTTTGGAATTTGAGATGGGCTTGAGAAAGTGTCTTGATTTAAAAAAAAGAAAAGAAAAGAATAGGAAAGAAAATAACAACAACAATAAGCCAAATCAACAACAAAACCAGCTTTCTAGTTATCAAGTTATGCTTGATGTTTTTTTCCAAAAGACCTCTTCTGAAGAATGTTTGGCTCTTCCAAACTGTGTTTTCTTCTGTTTTCTGAAAGATAGCTATAGGTCTATGCATATTTTATCTCTGCCCTTTTACTGCTATTTCTAGCTAATTATACCAATACAGAAGCCTAAAGCAAATACGATTTTAGCAGTTTATTATATGAAAAATATCTTGCCCTTAGTGTATACTAACAAGATTTGTTCATGCAATTATTATTAGCAAGGACTCCACCTACTGGTTTAAATTATGCCAGGCAAGTAATCACAAAACTAGTTCATGTTCTAGTAAGAGCTTTGCTGCCTAAAGGTGCAATCATTCTGGTCCCCAGTACTTGAAGTATTTATACATCTTCTGTGGAAGCAATCAGGTATACCTAAACCTTTATACTGCTCTTCAAATTCATTAGCAGGATTCACATAATATACTTTCACAGATGATTACCCTAACTAATATTTCCCACCCTTGGCTGTGAAAATCAATTGAATATGTGCCAATAAAACCAAAAAGGTCCAAAAATCATGGGGTGTTTTTCTTTTGGTATTCCCTACATATATGATATCTATAAATGAATTTATAGAGAAAGATTTTAAAACCCCATTAATAAAAATGCAGCCTGGCATAGTAAAAGTAAGCACTGAAAAGCATGTAAATGCTGATTAACCTCCTAATTCTTCACCTTCACAACCTTAAAATGCAGTAGAGGAGAAAATACTGTGGCAGAATGGTTAGCTTTTTAGCAGAATTAAAATAAAATAAACCAGTTTTTGTAAATTAGGCTTCCTTTTTTAAGATATACACACACACGCACATACATGTGTCAGCAAGCCATCTCTATTTATTTTTCAGTACAACTTGTTATGCAATTATTTGCGTATAATCTACATAATGGCTGGATATTATTACTTTCACACACACATTTCCCACTGAAATCTATGGGACATTTACGTATTCAGGGAACGCACAATTGCTTCTATTCATGTATAGTCTAATACAGCAAATGATACAGACTCATAGATGAAAAACAGGTTAGGTATGATGCAGAAGCCAGAGCTGCACCAAAATAGCATTGCTATGAGAAATTGCGTTGCGAGAAGGTATGTTATTTTTCCAGACATAAATATACTGCAGTGTATAGGCTTCTTAAATAATAATTTGAATTTCGTTATCAAATTTCCATCAAATACACTACCAATAAAGAGGCTTCTTAAGATTGTTCATTTTCATTGATATGATGAGCTCTTCTGCTTTTAGCAACTTTATGTAGTGTTAACTGAAACAAACACTGATACAATATGGTACCATGTGACAAGAAAGTCATTCACTAAGGTCCAACGATTGTCTTTCCTGTCCATTCCAGCCACTGCTTTTCAATACTGTGTCGAAGCCTGACAGAACAGTACACACATCAATACCAGCAAATGCAGTTGTGGATGGAGTCAGTCTTTACAGGAAAGAATTTTAACACAAGGAAAAAAAAGTAGCCCACTAAATAAACACAAAACAAAGAATGTGGAAACACAGCACAAATCTACCCAACAAAATTTACCTGACCCTTTAAAGCTCACCAAAACATGACAGAAGGTCCTCTTCATAGTCTGTATCATATATATGTTCTGAGACTGTGCTGCCCATATGTTCAATAAAACTGTTGAATCTCAAAGTTATAATAATTTGCAATGAGGTGCCAGAACCAATTATTAAATATCATATGATCCAGCAGAGATGAAATAAAAATATACAGGGTCGATTTTACTGGCTCTGACTGTTGTGAAGATTATAAAATACTTAGAATTGCAGTTTAACTTAAGGGGAGTATTAAACACTTCCTTATGCTTAAATTTTGCTCACAGCAAAATATCAGAAGCCAAATGCAGATGGTACATTTTCCTAGGTACAAAGAGAAGACTGCCCTTATTGTTATTGATTTGAATATCAATTTAGTAAAAAAAAAAGATATGCTATTATGATATCCTTTAATAGTGTAAACCTTTGTTCAAAAGAGCAAGTGACAGCCAAAAGTACAATTCAAGTGAGAAAAAAGGTACAGTGTGATTAGATCAGTGAATGATACCATCTCAGCCAAATAGCTGCCTATAGTGTGGAAAAAGAAGACATTTAGGACTAAGTGTAAACAGTCATTATTTATTTACCATGACATCTCTTAAACATGAATGAGTGAATGTTTTAAATACTAGTTTCCATCTTTTAGCCAAGGTCAGCTGTCTCACACTGGTCTGTGCTTTTCCTTGAGCTGTAAAACCTAGAGGTTGACCTGAGATGTTTGCATAATTTTTAATTGTTATTAAATACCAGGGAGGAGTTTAGCTGAAATGATTATTTATGAAGTTCTCAATAAACCCACACAAATAATGCTTTAAATGAACTATGAAGCATCTTCTGCCCTCGGTGTCTAAGGATTAAATCTTGTATTATACAATAGGACAAAAAAAAGTTTTCATTCTGGCAGTGAATGCAAACTTGATCTTCATAAATTATGCTGTAAGTATCAAAATGTTGCTGCTGTAGGAAAAAAGTATTTCTGCCCTCAGTTATTGGAGCATTGCAAGAATAGGACCATGTTTGTCTATGTATGTTTACAGCACCTGTCAGCCGATACACGAGAAACAAGAAGAGTAATGTAAACTGATCCCCGCCTTTTGCTGAATATTTAATGCAGTCTGCTGGAAAGAAAAGCACAAACATTCTACTTTTCCAAAGCCTGTCTTCTTTGCCCTCTTCTAATTTTCTCTGGGGAGGGATGGTTTTCAAACTTGGTCAGTGCTAGTGTCCATTTGCTTCTAGATCTTTACTTTGCAGTCTTGGCTTTCTTCCTGTCTCCTGAAACTAAATTTACTTCATTTTAGCCACCTCACAGCAGACTTGTGTGTATATATTTTCAAGGAAATCTGATTGTCTGTATAGATTTTTAAATCAGCTTTCAGATCAAGTTCAGAAATTTGTAAACTGTTGTGTTGCATCAGGCAATAGTGGAACACAGACCTCAGATGCACATCACCCTGTACTATAAAGTGATCTTTAAATGAGACAACTAGGGCATAAGTAGATTAAAGTGGCCAATAATGGGAAAACAAGTGCCCATTCCAAGTGCAATTGTAAGAAATTTAAGCCTCAGGAAGTTGCATTATATATTTTATTAAATTGAGGGTATATTCACACTTATTGTGGCTTGAAATTTGAACCAGTATTTTTTGTCTTTGGTTACCTTACTTTAGGATTCCTTAATGGGCTGAAGATGTAATGCATAATATCATATGACTGCTTTAAGTTTTCGTGTTAGTTTCTCAAAAGTCGTAATTTAATTTAAATTGACAACTCTACAATAAACCACTGTTCTCTCATAGCAAACAGTATCTGACCTAAAATGCATGTAACAAGACCCTAAGAGTCTAACAAAATCCCACTTCTTTGTCAGTTTAAACTTGTTTACCACAGAAAACATCTAATTTTGAGCAGAGCTACCAGTTAGCAGTATATAAAACACTAGCTTTCAACAAGATTTAAATCCTATTTATATTCAGTCTGCTGTTTTTCCAATAATCAAGAGAGAATGGAAATACGATCAAGTATCCCATTGATTTACAAAGAATGAATTTGAGCATATTCCAAAGAAGTCCTTTTTCAAAGAGTATCTTTAGTGTTACCTGTTAAAACAGGAAAATAGAAAATCTGAGCAGTGCCAAACAAAATAAACAATGCAAGGGAAAATCCTTTTAAAAATTCCATACGGTGCACTATGTATAATGTGAAACCTCGTGATTTCTAAGAGGCTAAAGGTTTGGTTAATCAACGGAAATGAAAGAGATGTGGCCTTTGCATCTCTTATTCAAAGAGTCATATGTTGCTTTGCCAGTCTCAAGACCAATGTCTCTGGGAGTGTCAGATGCATTCTCTGAGGTGGCTCAGAAGCTATATTGAGCCTGGTCAGCTACCTGTGGTGAAGTCACTGCAGGTAGTTCCAGATAGAAAATATAAAAATAATTATTTCCTTTGAGGGCTGGTTAATTTAACAGCTCCATAGTTCCACCTCCCTGAATCTTGGAATGTTGTCCTGGAAACTTCAGAATCACATTTCATGGAAAGATGCTTCTGCCAGTTTTGAGAGGAAGATCCTTTGTCCACTGTTATTTTAGTGTATTTTTAGGGGAAGTAATCTGTTATTTCTTTTATGCTTCACAGTCCTGAAGTAAACTAAATATTACTGAAAAACACAAAAAACCCAACCAAACAAAAAAAAAATTCACACGCAATGCCACCAAGTTATAGGCTCTAGCAATGGATATATAGTCTCCACAATTGTAAAGACTGCCAAGTCTTCAGGAGGGATTGGCTTCTTTAAATGTCAGAAGTACTATTTCTCACCGGACTAACACGAACTTGTTTTTGCAAAACTATTATGCTTGTGGTTTAATTTGGTCATAAAATTTGGTAAGAATTTGAAGAGCTATTGGATTAAGAGCTTTAAAGGATGCCTATAGAATTAAAACCACGAAAAGAGTAGCATAGCTCATCATACTTACATTTTGCCTTGGGCTCTATCACATACTAATGTTGTGTTTTCCCCATCAATTTGGAGTTTTTCAGAAGTTCGTCCTCTGCCAATGAAAAGAGTTACAGGTTCATGATGTATCAAGAGGCATTGCATATATTAGTTTATGTGCATTCCTGTGTCCGTACGTATAGTCAAACACACTCACAAATATATGTATAATTTAATTTCTAAATGCTTTGGAGTTATTTTAAAGTCCATAAAAATACCTGTTGGCCTGTTGTTTCTGCTAATAGCAAACAATATAGTGTGCTATAAGAAAAAGGTGGAGATTAAAAAGTTTGCAAATCTTTTACATGGATTGATAGGGAATAATTTCCAATATTTACCCTATGTACTGACTAATATACAGGACTTCATCCTGGTAATGGTATTTTTGTTCATCTTCCTAGTGAATATTCATAACTTATGGCTCATTACACTGTTAAAACATGGTGCAAATCCCAGTATGTGAGTGACTTTTAGTTGTAATAAGATAGAAAACATTATTCACAGATTTCAGTGGCAGGAATGAGTGATTCACTGTAGTGTGGAAAGGGAAGCAAAAGACTGATGCACTGCTTTATAAGTTTAGTTTATTTAGATTTGGTGGCAGATTTCAGTTGCTACCTCCCCATACAGTCAACAAAGTGTCAGAAAGCAGCTCAGGGTACCTAGCAACCTCTGTCTTTTAGCTCTGTAGGAGTTCTTTGATGAAGACAACTTAATGTGATGCCCTCCAACTAAGAGAGCCTGAAAGATGTTGCGACGCTACACTATTTCAGAAAACATACACTTGGTGCTTGGTTTTTGTGAAGGCAGAGGAACCAAAAACTTGAATCAGGACTAAAAAAAATCCTTGAGGTTCTTTGCCTTATTTCAGAGAATATTTTTAGGTTTTGAAATTCCCCAAGCTTTATATTATATACCCTTTATTCTAGCTTAGATTTTAGAGAGAAGCAGAGTACTCTTATATGTCTGTGATGAAATGTCTTGACACTAAGAAATAATTAGAATAGGATTGATTCCATACCTATTGGAATCAATAGAAGAGCTGACTGATTTCTTTGTGTATCGGTTCATCCTTATATTGTGTTTTCACTCTCTTTCTAAAGCTTATTCTTCTGCATCCCTCTTTCATTTTTTTTTTTTGCTGGTAGCAATCAATAACAGTAAAATAAGAGTAGAGAACAAGTTTGGAATAACAAATAAGTGTGAATATAACATGCCAAAACTAAATAAATGCTAACAGCATTAATTTCTTAAGATTAAAATTAACCTGTGAAAAGTTATAAGGAAGGAATTGTGGGTAAAGTCTTTTTGAGGAAATGTATTATGATTAAGATTTCTAGTCAATAGGAAAGAAATCTATATGCTGCAGATGACAGTTGCATTTCCTCTTGCTTGTTTGAGCCATACATGTCAGTCAAACTCAAGCTTAACTTTGTACATGATTACTTTGCTTAATGTTGGATCTATCATACAATAAAGCACATTTTCTTTCCCCCTTTCTGCTTGAAATCCTCTTTTCTGGAGCTCTTTCCTGACTCTAAATACAAAGGTTGAGTCAAAGTTTTATAGGGAAATGTCTGTCATCTCTCTGCATTCCAGGCATTTAATTGGAACTGAAAATGGGGAGTAAACAGAAGTTTGGGGCCTTTCTCCACCTGCAAGGGAAGATACTGCTATGAAATCACAAAGCACTCTGTTTTGGGCTGTCATCTTCCTTATCGGTGCTCCATTGAGGTCATGGTTCAGTCAAGAATTAGGACAAAAATTCACAAAGCTTGATTTTCCCAAACATTTTTTAGTAGAAGACAGGGACAATTTGAAATCTTATCTTCAGCCATGTTCTGAGTCACTTGTTGAAGAACCTACAGAAATACAGCACCAAAGAATGTTAGCTTTTGTAATTGGTCTTATTTTTTCTCCAAACACTGACAATTGTGGTAATTGCTTTTAGAAAGTTTAAAGAAAAAGTAGATAATTTAAAAAAAGGTGGTGAACTCTGAATTGACAATCTATGCCACCATTAGAATAACTAAGGACAGCTTCCAAAAACACTTGTTTTCTTTGGAACTGTAACCGTATTATAAAAACTTTTAAATTTACATCTTGGTTCAAATTTTTTTGGTTTAGAAGCAGGGATTTGTTTTCTGTTGAATTCTCCCCTTCATAGCTTCCATTACATTTTATAAGTATCAACAACAGAGAAATCCTTGAAGATATGAAATAAATTTCACAACATGGTTTGAGTACTTTTTTCTCTAGCAATCTGTTTTGGAACACAACACAAGCACACGCAAATGGAGCCAAAGCCAGACTGGTGTCCAGAATTAAATAGAAACCAAGACAGCATTCTGTCTTAATTTCCAGCTATGGTCTCGCAGGTGTGAAGCTGATCAGTCGAAATTGCCCTATGAATGCTTGAAAAATGAGTGGGGAGAGTTGACCTGGAAGGGCTCACAAGGGATGCTGAATACTCCTTGACCTTGGGTTACAGTCTTGTCAGTCCTCTCTTCATGTTCAATTCAAAATGCAATTTACTCCTAGACCCTTGAAACCTACCTCACAGTTTTCAGAATACTAATATTTAGTTGTATGCTTCTGGAAGAAAAGTTGTAGTCACAGACTATGGAAAAAATTATGTGCAGGTGGGCTGCCATAATTCAAGAATTTGACTTCATTTAGCACAGGAAGCTGAGGGTGTGAAAACATTAATGCTGACACACTATCCAGATGGCTAGTTTACCATGTGCAAGAAGACAGTACGGCAGTGATTATGCTGGAGCCAAAAATTACACGTGGAGATGGAACAAACTTCAAAAAGTCAGTCTCTTAAATGTGCCATTATACAAATTAATCTAAACTGATATGTTCATCTATTGCCCTACTAAAATATTACTGGTAGAATATTACAGGCAAGCTGTTCTGAAAACAAAGATATTATTTTACTGCTATTTTATGATGCCTGAGATGTTCCATCAAAACCTTTTTTGTACATCCATTCGTCATAGTGTTGAGAGTCAGTCTACGTACTTGAAATACACAGATGTGTACTAGAAAGAATACACAGGTGAAGGGAATATTAGGACATGTAAGCAGGCTTTCTAAAGGAAAGGAAATGTGTTACTTTTGGACCAAGACAAGGAATCTTAAAGAAACTTATAGATTCCTCCAGTCACCCCTCACACCTGATAAAGACTGGAAATTCCAGTCCTGGGCTAAATTATTTTCTTTTTGCTCAGGAATTATTTCCCTATTCAGATTTGTGGTTTAATTCAGTTCCTTCAAAAATTTAGAATTTTCAGTTAATTTTGGCTCTACTATATAATCATCAGATTAAAGCAAATTAACTATGAAAATATTTGTCAGAATTCTTCTTTGAAAGTTCTGAAAATGGACAAATTAGTAATTTATTGAAATCACACCCTAGAACTTATGCTAGGAATGTGAGGTGTTATTTTTGTTTATGTAAATTAACTTTCCAAACAAGGTTTTATTTTTTTTATAGAGTAATGTGCTCCTGCAGCAAAAGTAGTAAAGTGTAGATCCTCACAAATGACATAACTCAAAGCAGTAGGCAGAGTGGTCTAATATTTAGGAATTCCAAACATTTGTCTTTACTTAGGAAATTAGGTTTTTCTCCTATTTTCTCTCACTGTTTTGTTATTCATACAAACTAGCATATAAGTGCTTTGGCTCAAAGATTTCCTCTTACTGTGTGCTTTTATAGCACTCAACCCAATGGGGCTCCAATTGCAATTGACAGTCCAGAAATAATCTGAGTAGACTCAGACAAAATATTTTTCCTCCTTAAATACGTGTTTCAAAAACAAGGAAGATTTTGTTATCATTGTAAATGAAACAGATATTCTCTCAGGATATAGCATAACTATGTCTGACCCAGCTCAAAACATCTGAATTTGGAGTTGAAATTTAGTTACGTGTGAAGCACAATTGCATCAGACTGTAGTTTAACTGAAAGATGCTGAGAGCAGATTTTGTGGAACAGGTTTCACTTCATGAGGAGACAGAAATTCATAGTGCTAAACATCTGCTGAATAGTTTTCCTAAATAAAAAGCCAAATTTATTAGAAAGGTCTATGGCGCTCCCAGGGATCTTAAGAATTTTACAAAATGTCTGCCTGCCCAAAGCAAGATACTTCACTTAAATAATCTCAAACCAGAAACACATGCAGCAAACAAAGCATTGAAAATCGTGTGGACAGGGCAATTTCTATGGCTTGCTTCATTGCAAATAGGTATGTGCAATCTTCTTTTTATCCTTTGAATGGTGCAGTTGTGTATACAATGGTGCTGTGATTTGGTATTCTGTTTTCATTTCAGAGAAAACTTTCCATATCTGTTTTAAAGAAAAAACTCAGTCCAACATGTTTTCTCAACATTCTTCTACTAACATTTTTATTTAGTTAGTCAATTAGTTATTTTTGTTTGGTTTATAGCAGAGGTAAGAGTGATAATCACCCATTTTTGAAGACTGAAATGACTCAGAATTTAGATTCCTGATGTTCTGCTGACACTGCCTATCACAGTGTCCAATAGCATTTCCTTGTTTCCATGTATTTCTTCATTGGTTTTTAGACCCGGGTATTTGCTCATTTGACTGTTTTAGTATAAGCTTCTTGTGGTAGGGACCACCATTTTTTTCTGTGCTAGTGCAGAGCTAAGTGTGATGTGAGTCTAGTATATGACATTTAGAACAGCATGTAGTAAATGAATTGAAATTACAAGAAATTGATGTCTTTTCAATATCCTTGTTCTTGGAAATGGCTAAAATGGTTCTAGTTTAATTTTTTTTTTCAGAATTATCAGCCTAAATTAGACATTGAACATGAAATGTTACAGTCTGAAACAGCTAGTGGCAAAGTTGCGATTAACTGAAAGCAACCACATAAGGAAAAATGTTGAGCGCTCTGAAAATCAGTCTTATATTCCTCATCAATAACGGGACAACAGATACATTTAGGCCAACAGTTTAGTAGTAAACAACTTCTACTTAAATTTTCTGAAGAAAGCACTAAAATCTTTTAAAAACCTCAACTACTTGTGTCTGCCTGAGATTGGTTTCTCAGTTCTGGTGTGGGCCTTTGCATGCACCTAATAAATGTACTTTTGGAAGTTTCCTCAATAATTTTTCAAGGTTGTTCCATGGTCCAATGAATATTATTCACTGTTTTCTATGCAAACATCAGTAGATATTGGCATGCAAACTTTTGTCATTAAATTCCAATACAGACACTGATGGAAAAGATTTCTATAATCTGGGAAAGTCAGACCTCATGGCCTAACCTGATTGAGACCCGTAAGTGTCTGGGTTACCTTAACAGAACCAAAGAAGGCTGGCTGCTGACCATAAACAGGAGAGGGAGCTCCAGAGATGCAAGAGCTATTCATGATGTTTTATTTTGTAATATAGTCACATCAGAGATGTTTAATTTACACAAAGAAAATGCCACTAGAGGCTTTGAGTTAACTATCAGACACTTAACAGACGTCTTGCCTTGGAGATTTAGCTGATTTTGTTTTGCTTTCATGTGCTTTTTGAACTCTTCCCGAAAACCACTCTTGCCATTCAGAGCTTGAGAGACACCAGAGTCTAAAAAGCTCCTCCTTGCATTGCTGCACAGTTGCTGCATGTATTAAATGATTTCAGTTGTCATTAGAGACATAGTATTAATCAATACGTACAACACCAAAGTCCATTATGTTTTTCTGTAATGGAAAAATAAAACAGCTACATTGTTGTAAATACTGCATATGATAAATGCCTTTATACTATCTTGTGTTCAGGCAGTGTTTCTTGCAGTTCCTTGAACCTAAAGAGTTTTTGTGTTAACTGTGGTTCCTCCTCTCTGGGTTTTAGTTCATACTTTTCTTATTTCATATTCAGAGCTGAAATGTATTTACTAGTTCATGAAACTGACATATAGAACAGGAAGAAAATTAGATGAGTTATTACTTCTTTGCCACAGGAGTAGATCATAGAGAAGTTGCATAGTGGAAAAGACTGAATTCCTCTAATTCTCTCATTTGACCCATTAAGACATCTGCTTTGCCTTTTGTATGGTGAAAGCTTTCGATCTAAGCCAACATGATAATTTCTTTGTTTTATTTATTCTATTTTATGGACATATAATATTTTACGAACCATAATTTTGATTAGTCATGAGTTTTGCAGAAGTAGGAACAAGTTACTTTCAAGGACCCTTTACATAATGCAAGCAATGTGCAAGCAAAAAGAATGTTCAAAAAAAGGTTCTGTCACTTATGTCAATGGGATGCATTTGATATATTTGAACATTCAGTGAAAATCACACTGGACTGTGGTCAACACCTGTTTTGTGCACAATTCTAGTTTAACAGATATAATCAAGTGTAGAGAAAAAAGTTTGACAAGGTGGATTTTAAGTAAAGAATAATCAGTGGAGGGAGGAGAGGAGGAAAGGAGAGCTGCAGAATCAGGAAAGGCTGGTATAAATAATTAAACATTAATAATGTTCTAATTGGACCAAAATTTATCTGCCTACTTCTCAAAGTCTAGCACTTTTTATGGAGTATGTATTCATTATTCTGAAAAAAAGTAATTTCTCTTCACTTGGGCTTTACATGTAGAACTTGCCAAGAAATATGTTGAGAATTGTTTTAGATGTTACGGAACACTTAAACTTCATGGCTACTTTTTTACAAGACATTAAGTTAAGCTTAAAGGAGCAGATATTACACTCTAACAGAACTTTCTACCAAAAATCAAGTGTTATTTACAAAAAAGCTACTTTAAATCTATGAAGTAAATAAAGACAGCATGTTTGTATTAAAGAACACTATATGTAAAGATCTGTCATTATTATTCACTTCACTTTCTAAGTAGTCAAATTTGCATGGCTATTCAGGAAACTAAATGGAATTAGCCCTTTTGACCTCAGGAGTCTTACACAGTTAAATATTTATGACACATCAGAACATGATAGTGGATATTATGGCTCCTCAATTTTAGCAATTAATTTTATTGACAGAACAATAAGGACTGTTTCTTTATCAGTGTGGCAGCATCATAATTCACTTTCTATTTGTTTAAAAAAATATCAACAAACCAAACCACTGCGTCTTGCTTATATGAAATGGGTAACCTCTGTCCTGAGACAGGTCTACTAAAATGCCAGGTGCACAATTCATGTATTTATTTCACCATATGTGAGACTGTCTTGTTGTCATAGTACACATTATGCTTTCTTTCTCAAAGCACTAAAGATAATCAATATATTTTTTCAAAGCATACAATCATTTTCTAAATCAATTGAAAACTTTTTCATGCCATTTAATTTGCTTAATTTAACTCTCTCTTACCATTATAGTGTTATGTTTTGATTTTACTCAGCACATTGAATGCTTTGTTTTGTTTTCAACAGATGTGGCTTTGAGTCCACTGGAGAACAATTTATGCATTAGACTTAGAATTTTAAATTAACATGCCCTCTAATGATTTCCTAAGTCTAAGAAGACACTTAAAAACTGACACTGAAACCAAGAAAAATTACTTAAGGGATCAGTTACATCTAAAATGATGAAATCAATAACAATATTTTCTCTGGGATTCTTTCTCTTTGATAAGCAAATCTTTACTTAAGTTAAAAGCCACATTAAAATTTAATCACAATCTGTGTGCTTTAGCAATTGATAATTTCTGGACATCTGTCTTCTGTTTTGTTAAAGTCTTGTGTTCCTTCTGGTTTTGTCTTGTCTTTCATAGCAAATAAAGGTACATTTGAAATTTTAAAAAAATGAAAAAGGGCTTATAATTCAGGCTAGAAAATGTCATGGCCTATAACCCTTTGTCTTCTTTTTTTAATTTTTTTTCCAGACAAAAATATTAATCATAGGATTAAAAAAAAAAGCAAATTATAGTTAAAAATAATAATGTGTTAAGATAACAAAAATATTAGCTCTAATGTGAGCAACAAACAAACCAGATTTTAAAAATAGTTATATATATTGATGCTATTTATCTTAAATGAAAGGAAGGTTTATAACAGTCAGTTTATACAATCTGTTTTGTCTTTATAAGTGTTTTTCAGCTATATCTTCATTTAAACATTTCCTTGGCATGAGAGTAGTTTTAAAAACATAGAAATGACATTAGGTACATTTATACATGTTTCTGATAACTTTTGCCTGTGGAAGGACGAAAGCTTAATTGTTAAGTCGACATATTTCATAATCTAAGAGCAGATTTCATAGGAACAACCACAGTGATTGCTGTCCCTTGTTTCCTCTGTACCTAATTTCTCAGAGGAGGAGAATAAAGAAAGATTATCTTTCACAGAACTTCCTCTGATTTCAACTCCATTCTGTGATCACCTAACATGTCTGCAGAGACTTGCAGTGATAATCTAGTATTTATTATAGGAGGACTATTTAGGAAAATCAATATGTTCAATGTAGGCTGTGCATTTAAGTCTTGAAGGCTGAAATAGCTGACATAGTGGTCATACTATAGTGTCTTGTGGTAAAACATTTTTCACTCTATTTCAGTGCTTGAGTTAATCAATAAGGTTAACTACATTTTGTCAGGATTAGGGTCAATAAAATTTGTACTCGTTCAATATCAGAAGTAATGTAAATGCTTGTATTTACTTTTGTCATACTTTTCATCAGCTGCTAATTAATTAAACTTCTGCTGAAATTAATAAATAAGTAATAATTAGATATACACATTTAAAAAAATTCAAAATGAAGCAGATTGCTGTTTCTTGAAAATATAAGTATCCATATAGTATGTCAATTAAGAAAAAAACTGAAATATTCCAAATATGTCCACAATATGTCCAAATATGTCTGCAATATGTCCAAATGTATGCACAATATTACAAATTTCAGACTATTGCATATTTTAGCATATATAGAGTTTAGAATCTGTACATTAAAGATGAATATTCTGAAATAGCTTGGATTTTCTACACCAACTTTTGAAAATGAGTTGATTTTTTATTTTGTTTTCTTCATCAAACATCTGGACACTATATCACGAGACTTTTAAAACTATAATTTATAATAACACTTTTTTCAGTCTGGAGTAATTAAAATTACCCAAATTTTTAATATATTTTTGTGTACCTTAAAAGTGACTCAAAAATATCAATTTTTCATTACCATTTCACTTGCAGTATATTTTAAAATATATTCTTCTATCTTGTAAGAACCTTTGACATTTTCTAATTTCATTCATCTGTTGCTTTTGAAAATACTTCTATTTTGTGTTTTGGAGAAGTGGTTTTTTGTCAACTATTTTGGGCTTTTTATCAGTAGATAGTATAGTTTTCCCCCTACTGAGCAGGATACGAAGTCTTTTAAAGCAGAATAAATAACTGTAAATATCGCATATTTTTAGGTATTAGAAGAATGGGGGATGTTGTTTTTTGAGGGATGATATCACCAGCAGTTTTATTTGAAGCACATTTTCTTTGTAGGATCAAAACCTATGTAATTGTGTCCTAACTGCTTCCATTTAGGGTAACTATTTCAATTTTTTTCCAAATGCTTGCATTTTGTCGTTAAATCTTATGTGTTTTATGGTGTTACTTTCCTCTTAATATCTATGAATATCTAATATTTACAAGATCTTTGTTTTTTTTACTCAATAAATCTATATCAGATTATCAGTTTACAGTTTCAAGCATAAATACAAACATATATGTTAAATGATTCATGAATACACTTTCCTTCCTTGTCTTTTTAAAGAGTTAAAGAGACTAAATCATTTCAAATGAATGCACTAACTGTCTGCTTTTCTGAAAGCAAAAGCCAAATGAGTGGTTAAAAATATTGCAAGTTTGAAAATGCAAATGGTGTTATCCAAATATGCAGCCATATGTCCACAAGACACTCATTTTTTGGAAAATTTTAAAGCTTTGTAGAAAAAATATATTTTGAGATTCATGGCCCTGCTCCCCCCACATCCTAAATGTAATTAGAAAACAAGCACATAAAAATGAAATGTCAATAATACTAGTAGTACTGACTTTACTGAATGTTACATATTTTTCTAATAGTAGCACAATTGCAATGCTGAATCCAAATACTTCAATATGCTATAAAATTCTGTATAAAGATTAGATACTCCTTCATAAATGATCTTATTTTCTAACAGCTTTTTTTTCCAAACACCTGAGGAGTTAATAGAAGCTCTTCAGCCTTAGAGGCTCACCAAACTTTAACATAAATTAGTTTGTGTAATTTATGCTGCAAAGTTTGTCTAACCTTTAAGCAACTTTGCTCTGCTGATCACAGCATCAGTAACAATGGGGGATATGAGGCCAAATCCAAGTGGTTAAACCCCTAACAGGAAAATATCAATTAATCTTTTTCAATGGAGTTGAAGTATGGGTAATCCTCTCATTAAATAGTTTGAACTTTTCTCCCAGTAAACAAAAGAGGGATAATGAGTGATGTGGTCTGACTTGTTTACATGGAGAATCTTCAAGAGGCTTAGGCTCAGCTTCTCAACACAGGGTTCTTCATAGTCACTTGTCACTAATTGCCCTTTTTAAAGACATTTGTGTCAGTTCAGAAATTCCAAAAGGAAAAGGTTTTCTGGCTTTAAGAATGATAATGAAAAATGCCAATATTTTTATCTAGTACACATTATTTTCACTGTTTAGAGCACTGGTTTCCCAATTCAAAAATTAATGATATTTTATCATTTTTTAAACAAATTTAAAATTATTCTTATTTTTCATTTATATATTTTAGATAAATACAGGTCTTGAAGAAATCCTTCAGGTAATTCATTTTGAAGTAAAAAAGTGAACAGGAAAAAAAGATATATTCTGATTTAACTCCTTTACATAAACCCACTATATTTTCAGAAGTATACATATAATTTGCAGTATCTTTTGTGCTTGCTTCCTTCTCAAACCCAAGCTCAGAGACCTGGGTTTTGATTCAGCTTTGCATAAAAATTCAGATAGAATCAGCCAAGTGCATTTAGTTCTCTGATGGCCTTTCCTTGTTCCTCCCAAGACACATTCTCCATCAGCAAGCTCAGTTACCTTGAAATAAGATGAAGTGGTTTAGTATGCAAATATAAGAACCAATTCAGAAACAGTAAGGTTTAGACATTTCAGTAGGGCTTTGCTGTGGTAATTCAGAATGTCAGATCCAGGTACAGATCATATCAGGCACAAAATATAAAAGCAATTTGATGATTTCCTCTTCAACTTCTGATATGCTTAAAGAAAAAAGTTATAGTACAGGATGCCAGGGATACCAAACCTGTTACAAAACAAAGAGCTTCTTTTTTCTGCTTTAAAAAGACCTTTAAAAAAAAAAGTGATGTATACACTGTGGCCAATATATTTTTATTAGATGGAGAACAAAACTTTAACATAGCATACAAAAAATTAGATACATAATTTTGTCTGTAAGGAGGATTGCTATAATAAAGGGGAAGTTTAATTCCTAGGAAATTTCTTCTTTCTTGCTGTTTTCATACACAAATGATTTGGAGGCCAGCATATTCTGCATGTTTCATTTAACAATACTGTGCTAATGAAAATTAAATCACTTCGGGAGAGCCCATGTCAAGCTTTCACAGAAGAATGCAGTGAGTGAATTCATCAAAAGTCCCATCTCCCTCTACTGTAAACCAAATCCTGAATTTGCCTGCTTAGATCAGGAAATTGTTTGTCTCATTTCCATCTGTTATCTCTATTTGATGAGGGTTTTTGCTGGGGCAATGTTTCTCCAAATACATCTGAGTGTCTCTGACAAGTCATCAAAATCCTGCAGATAAAGCAGACTATGTGTAAGTAGGAAAAGAAGAAAGGGAGAGCAAAGAGGAAATTAAGACAGTATATTATTTAAAATTATTTATTGCTTTCCAGGGAGATGGAAGAAGGGATTTCTGAGGAGCTGTCCTGGTGACTACACTGTTCTACCATCTCTAGAGACAGCTCTCCTCAACTCTATTTTCAAAGGTGTATTGGATCTGTTACTCTTGCAGCTTAGGTTTGAATAATTCTTCTGAACTTTTTCAGCAAAGTTTATTGCACTGTATTAATAGGGGAAAAGATCTAATTCAAAATATTAAAATATTTTCCCTTCATCTTCTTTGTCTACATATATCAATCACTTCAGAATGTGGTTATTTGGTCAGTTTGAATGCAATTTAATTAATTTGAATCGAGAATTTTTTGAGAAATGTCCTTATATTAACAATACTGCTTATACGTGAGAATGCAGACCTGCATTTTGTGAAGACATTTTAGATGTGATGTATATATATATATATGTCTAAATTCAACTAAGAACATCTAAATTGCTTTTAATAACCATCAAAGATACCTTTGTCATTTAAGAAAAAGTCAGACATCTCCCCCAATGTCTAGTCTTTCAACAATTATCATATAACCCCCTGGAGCTGCTAGTGTAACTTGAAGATCTCTTACAACCAGAAACTGGACATACTGTTCTACTAATAGTGATTTGTTCATTTTCTGTTAGCTGTCGTCACTAATGGTGTACTCAACTTAGAGAAAAAGAAAAGTAAAAGAAATTGTATCAGATTCAAGAATTACATTAATGATAATTGGTCTGACAATTGTGGGAGTCGCAGTCTCTAAGGTCATATTTTGTCTAACTGGCTAGCTGGGCGCTTAGCCTGGAATTTATCTACATATAATGCTGTATAGAAACTGAGAACTAAATATTTGCATCACAATGCAGTATCTGATATTTAATAAAATTCTGAAAATCCTTAAGGGCTAAGTCACAGTGAATTTTCTTCTGTTTGGTAAGTGACTATGTGCATTCCAGCTATGATTATAGTGCCTGATGATGTGTCTGTTCAGTGAAAGGATTTTAAGTTGAATTACCTCACGACTGACATGAATAAGATCACACAGATGGTGTTTTCTTACATATATCAATTGATGTGCATTAACAGGTTAAGCCACAGAAACCTATTTTCTGACAAGTCTGGGACCCAAAACTCTGGGAAAGGGAAATGTTAGGAAATTCTTTTGTGATGCCTACAGAAATGTTTCATACTTATATTTTTTAAAATCCTTGACTAATGCTGATAAAGGAATGTTAAAATTAGGCATTATCTTTGCCTGCTTGGTATTTGACTTGATAACAGAATATCATCCACCCTGCTCTTTAGAACAGCTGTGTGGTCATCTAGCTACTTACTCAGACACCTTATGTTCTTGGAAGCAAGTTCTTGACTACAGTTTTGGTGTGTTTTGAACAAAGATACAGCTCTTAATGTTCAGTGTGATTTCTGTTCTAAGTCACTTCAGAACTCTTCAAAATAAATTATCTAAGGTGCAGAACATGCTTTTAATGAAAATGCTTGCTATAATGAATATTCTATGGCTTCATTATAAAATTCTAAAATCAGTATTAGAAGAATTTCGTCTGCCTTTTGCCTGAAAATAAATAGTAATTGTCTAAAATATATATCACACTTCAAGTTCTCTTACCTGCAATTTATTTCATTTAAACTACATAAAAACAAATGTTGAAGTTATCTGTTCTGCTGGAAACTACTATTTACATCAGTTTAAAGTGAGATACAAGGTGAGAATAAATTTGTACATTAAAATTGTTCCGTTGTAAGAGATGTTGACATGCAAAAAACTTCCAATCAGCACCATTAAATAACCATTTTTCGTCATCTCTGACTCTTGTGAATCTTACGCTGAGCCAAATTACTCCCCAGTCTGGCAGAAAGCTTTCACTCTTGTTGGGTTGGTTTTCTGCCAGGTTGGTGAGTTGAGTCAACTCAAAGCACAGCTTGTGAAACTCAAGGTCCGGCAAAATAGAGAAGAACAAAGCAGAGGTAAAGGCCAATTTTTCTGTATTGGCAGCTCTAATGTGTAATTTCACCTTGAATTAAATAAAGGCATTTAAATATGGCACAATATGAATACATAAATAGAAAAGAGCTTCTCTGGACATTCAGTCTTATTACCTTATTTGAAAGAAGAATCTATTTCAGCCACAGAGAAAGGGAGTGATCTTTGTAGGAAGTCATTTACAAGATAAGTCTCTTGAGAAAGGTAATTCCTAGCAGAAGACAGTGGCTGGTTCTCTGAGAAAATATCTGAATTTCTCTCCTTTCACAGTTATGACAAATAATTTGCTATTTTTTCCTTTATTGTTGCTAATTAAAATAAGGTTAACAATAATAAATATTCATTGAAGTTTCATTAGATTAGTGTACTAAATACAAAATACATATAATCCTCAAGTAGAAAGTGCAAGGTAGTGAGAGAATAATGAATAGTATTTGGAGTTGTAACGGTGGAAAGCAAAGAAGTGAAGGAATACATTTTCATGTGTGGTGCTAGTAAGTGACTTCTGATCCATGGTCTGTTCTCATTTATCTTTATTCTGATATCATATATAAGCTCATACAATACCATCAGCATGTGAGGAAGTGGATTGTTTAGATAAACAGTTATGGAATTACAAGAATTCTTCTACTATGAGCTGAAGTGAATTTCATGCTAATTTTATCAGGCAAAAAAAATCTTATTAATGTTTTTGGATACTGTAAAACCAGAGTAAGAAAGGGAATCATTCTCTT
The DNA here is from genome assembly GCF_008360975.1 of Lichenostomus cassidix. Lineage (NCBI taxonomy): Eukaryota > Metazoa > Chordata > Aves > Passeriformes > Meliphagidae > Lichenostomus > Lichenostomus cassidix. The sequence continues at coordinate 27,562,098 of NC_139486.1, read as the reverse complement.
TCTGTTTGGTTTGTTCAGGCTGTTGGGAAGATTCATAGTTCCTGCTCTGTTAAAGTTTGGGAAGAGACCTTGAGCTGCTATTATGGGAAAGGATCCTTTCCAAGTATTCTTGGTGACCCTAAGTGTAACACATACATGAAGGCAATATTCAAAGAATGGATGCCAGTGGTGCCAAACTGAAACTGTGCAGGATAGTGGGTTATAAACCCTGTGGGGTGATCAGACACAGGATGAAGAGAATGGAGTTTTGTCCTGGAATTCGATCATGTGAATTAAATGTAAGTGCACTGCTCACCCTGCAAAAAAAGAAATGCTACATCATCAGAGTAATTTGTATAAAGAATAAGTCTGTTTACTGAATTAGCTGATAAAAAACCCCTTTTAACACATGAGCCAAAGCAGAAGAAGCATCTAAAACCCCATGGTAAGGGAAAGGTATTCTTTATCATCTTCAGCAGTAAGGAAGTAAAAATAATAATAAACAGCTTGGATATGATGGTTCAAGATATTAATCATATTAATTTTTATATGGATATGATACCCACTGTTTATATAGTGCTGATTGGTCGAATAAGCAGATATATAACCTGTGGTAATGATTTAAAGCGATTTAGGGTTCCACATAACCAGGTGCTGAGAATGTATTTGAAAAGTTACAATGGGAAGTAAGGAGGAGACCAGTGACAAGGCTTTCTTCCAGCAAAAGGAGAGTATCATTTTCCCGTAGGTCTCCTAATATATCCCAGGTCTAGCAAGCCCATACATCAGACTGAAAATCATAAAAAATGGGATAATGAGGAGAATCCAATACATTTTAAATATAGTCATTTAGAGCACTTGATTGCCAAGTATTGCTGGAAGGCCTGTAGGTAATATGGTTGGCTTTCCTAGTTCCTAGAAGCCTTTTCCTTTGCATCCTTTTCTTCATTTGATGGAAGAAATTAAAAAAAACAAAAAACCAACCAATCCAAAACAACAACAACAACATCAAAAAAACCCCACACCACCTAAAACCTGTATTTCTATTTTTAATTCTATTTTACTCTGGAAATGTAGAGCTTCTTACATGTTTGCAGCATTTAGCTATTGCATTAAAGATGATAATAATCACACACACCTAAATATCTATGAATATATTTATAATCTTTGGGATTTACTCTTTCACCCAACTCGTTATGCACTTGTTTTTTCTCATGTACTAAGTCATTTAAATAGTTGTTCTGAAACTAAGCACCGTGTCTGGAGATGATATGTTTTTAAATATATGGACCTTGTGGAAATATTTAATAAATCCTTATCTAAATTATAATTAATGTGCAAAATATAGACATTGCATTCACAATAAATGTATTTGTAAATTCCTACATAATCATTAAAGCACCATATCCATAATAAGCTGAATTTTGTTTTAGAAAGACACATAAGTACATTCCAGATTAGTAATTTTTTTTTAACACACAGTGTATTTTCTCCATCACAGATTATAAAAGCTGTGCCAGATTTTCAGATTTTAAGTTTTTCAGCAATTCTTCATACCTATTCATATCCATGGGAGTTTGATCAGTTTAGATTTACAAGACCATTTTTCCCTATTCATTACTATAGAGTGGCCAAGGCTATGGGGTCATTAGCATACCAGATTTTCCAAATCTTTCCTGGTCCCTAAACCATTGGTGTAGGAGATGCTACTCAAATGAGATAGGAATTTAACTAATTTCAAGAAGCTTTTTCTGTCTCAGTGACTACTAATTTTCACTTCTTCTTCTGATGAAAAAAATCCAGTTTTCACCTACAATTATCAACAAGAGACCACATAGATTAGAGATGTTTTCAAGGCACTATAGGCAGGCTTTCTATCATTTTGAATTCATTTCTGTGTGAACAAAGCCTCAGGTAAACCTTGTTTATGAAAACCAAATGAACTGAATCCTAGAATGTTCATTCCACCCTAGTAATTAGAGCTGCTGATTAACACCTCACATTCACAGCACTTGCATAAACATAAACCTAAGCAACAGCAACAGAAAGTGTCATTAGGACAATCTTAAGAACAAGAAACCTGTCACCTGCTGCTGACACTGAAATTTGTTGATTGAGCTGAAATATGTTGCTGGCATATAATGCTGCAAAGGAACAAGCAGGGATATATACCTCTCAGCAGCAGAAGTGAAATTATAAATCCCTGAGGTTCCAAGGAGGAACAGTAAAAGGGATTCTGAATTTGGGTCTGATTTTACCCTACACACCCTCTGTTCTTGCACATCTTCCCTTTGAAGTAATAAAGTGTGAATGGATGACATTTTGTGAACTGCCTTTCGCCATTACTCCTGAAAGCTCTCACTAGGAAAAGAGACAGAAAATGATATGTCTTGCCTTGTGCTTCATTATCTTTTCTCATCCTATAAGCTAGGCCCCTGGAAGAGGTAGGAGCATTGTAAAATCAGATCCTTAACTGTGTCCTCCCAACATAGTAACAGAGGTGAGTTTGCTACATGTGCTGATGAACAGTGAATGTTTCAGAAAGTATAATGGGAATGGAGGATAAGAAAAAGTGAATTAATTGAATTATTTGGACTTTCTTGGCTGCAAATATCCCAGGTCTTGCAAGAAGAGAGCTTATGCAAGGAATATCTTCCTTTGGTGATTAAAAAAAGGCTTTTGGTCTGTTTTTCTGAGTCAAACATGGCAGTGTTTTAATAGAAAACACAGAATTAATTATATTAAAATAACTAAAAGTATATCTCACAGTTGTCTTATCTTGGATTGGCTTCTCAGAAAAATATGTTATCCAGATAAAATGAGAGAGAGGAAAAAAAAAAAGAAAAAGAAGGGAAAAAGAAAGACATTTGGTTGATTGTCCAAGAAGCATCCTAGTTATACTCAAGTTGAGAATGTTTTCATCAGAAGCATTGAGAGATGGTTGAATGTAAAAAAATGTGTTCATCTGGAGGTGAAGAACTAGATGAACATACAGCATTAATCTCTGGCTGACCCCAGCACAGACTGGTAGATTTTATAGATGTTAAGTGATATCAGCTATTTTTCAATTAAAGAGACATTATAGGTTAATTCCCTCATGGTAATCTAACATAAGTAGAGGGGAAGAGGATGATGAGATATGATTAACAGTGAGGAAGGGTTTTGGTAAGTAGTCATTGGTGCTTGAGTACTCTCCATGTTTCCCAAATTCATTTTTAAGATCTTCTTAGGCTTTGTTTCATTTTTCTTTTCAGATTTCAGTGGGGGAATGATCCATATTTTAATCTGTATTTTTAATCCTGCCTATTTAAGAACTTTGTAAGTACCCTAAGATAGAGGTACCCTATGGGTTACCATGGCATGCACATTGCCAGAAACCCAGTTAATTAGAGTGGGATTTTCACCAGTAGGGGGCAGGACCTATTTGCTATTTCTAGTTATCTTGCATTTATAATTTTTGAGTTAAAATATAAAACAAGTTAAAGCTAAACTTCATTTGTGAAATAGAAGAGTAGAACAACAAGTAGGTTGTGTATATTGCTAACTATGAATTATTTGCCACAACATACCGATATTAAGGAAAAATCATGATAAAACCTACATTTTGATTTTAATTCAAGATTATTAAAGCCCTAACTAAAATGAAGATTCTCAGGGGATTTTTGTTCAACAAAAATGAGGTCACTGCTGAAGTACTTTTTGTTTTTTCTGTTTAACAATATCAAGGTTTATTATAAAAAATTGGAGACCTACTATGTGTCATATTTATTATTATACTTACAATGAAAATATTTAAATAAAAAGAAAAAATTACTTGAGAGCAGAAAAAAAAATGGAGGATAGAGATGAACACAGGAGTCAGAAGTTCCAGTGGTTAACCCTGTAAACACCAAGTTAGTTCCTTTCCAAATTTTTAAGGCATTGTTTGAAGGATGTTTTTAATGGGTGTAGTCTTGAATAATACGTTTCAACATTGTCTGCTTTGGAGGTTGATTGAAGAATGTTTTTAACCATTTAACTGCTTTTTTTTTTTTTTTTAATCTCTTGCATTCTTAATTTTTTGTAGACCTACACTAAGTCTTTTACCAAATTTACTATTTCAATATTAATTGAATAGCTAAGAGAACTCCAGTCAACAATGGTTAGTGGCACCATAGTATGGGTAAATATTATGGAGCATATACTTTTCCTTAGAGAAGGAACATATAGCATGGCTAGAACCTCCAAGAAGACAGAATGTTACATAAAATGATACTGTTAAATGTAGATAAGATTTACTCTTAGTGTATGCTGTTTTCCTATGATGCCTAATAAACATATTTCACTAAAATTTAATAAGTCCCTGTATTGTAATTACATAAACCAGATGTGTATTCAATCTAGCAGAAATGAAAGGAAAGAACGAAATGAAGGAGAAAAACATTTCACAGATCTTAGCACAAACTAACTCCTTTTCTGACTTGCAAGATATATTTTTTTTAAAACTTCTTAAATGTTACCAGATGAATGCTATTTCTTTAAATGTATCTGCTTTTATACAATGATGTGCATTCTAATAGAACTTCTGACAGAGTTAAAAAATGTTTGTCCATAGAGCCTTTTCCAAACCACATCTGAAATAGTAATGAACATGTTGCTCCAATAATATTGACTCAATCAGATCATATGTTAAAACATTTCCAGACATATTGATAAATTCATTGATTCTTCCCATTCTTTTGGTCACTGGACTATAGAAAAAGGGATCACTAGCCATTTGACCTTCATTGTGTATTAAATAAACACCAGATGGTAAGGATTCATTCAGTAAATCTATTCTTTCTTCTTCATAGTCATGTTCACACTGTTGCTTCCCACTGAGTCTTTATCTTATTTGTCATGGTGCCAAAGCTGTCTCTATAGCACCTTTCATGCATCACAGCTTTCAAATCTTGTCCCATTAGTTTCATTTTGTTTCTATCATAAATAATCTACTACTTTCTCATACACTCTTTCATTACCTAATAATGCTCAGTCTTTGTACAAAAGGGTAAAGTATTTAAAGGGTAGTGAGTACAGTTTACCCATTAGTATATAGTCTGTGTGACACTTTATTGGAGGAAAATGTAAGCTACAGGTAATAATTATGTATTCTATGAAACATTCATACTTTCAATAACTGGGGGGGGCAGTTTTAATTTTTTGCTATTATTTTGAATGACCCTTCCATTTTAAGCATACTGCTATCTAGGGGCTGATGACATCAAATTTCAGTTACAAATAGTTAGGTGCCAGGAATTTAATAATTTTGAATATCTTTCCACTGGACTTTCTTGTGGAAAGGTATAGACTTAAGGAGGATTTAAAATATCATAGTTAAGCATTATGTGGATCCAGATTAAGATTTCTAAATGAACCATAGTTGAAAATCAAAAATTGGTTCTAAATCACTATTAGTTCAAATATGTGAAAAAAACCCACTAGCAATATAATTCAATCTTGTACATAAAAGTGTACCATCTACCTATGTGAAAAAAGATGCACACCATTTTTTTAATCCCTAGCTATACTCAAGAGTAATAGGAGATCATTCTGAGTTATCACATCAAATATGTTGCTGATTGAAAAAAATACAAATCTCTAATAGAAAATATTTAGTATTGTACTTATGTTACTAGTAGAAAGATTACGATCAAAATTTAGTGGTCATTTAAAGTACAGCAGCATTATCTTTTTCTATAAACCATGGTATTTGAAATAGCATTTCGTTTAAATTTATAAAATTTTGGTTTTATTGTCTACTTGCCTACCCTTATCTTCCTCTTTGTACTGCAGGAGTGTGAGCACACCACAAGACAGAAGAAGGAGAAATGGCCAAACTGTACAGATTATGGGTTCCTTGCTGCCAGGTGATCTCACTGTGCAGTCATTCCTTGTCACAAGCTCAGTGACTGTGGCTGCCCAGCTCACCTGGAGCAGGTGGTGCCTAATGCCCCTTGCACAGACAGTTGAAGTGGATAAGTTGGGGCAGAACAATTAAGTTAAAAATGCATTTCTTAATCATCATTCATTACTCTATTGTTTGGAATATTTTCAGCATTACATCAAAGAAGAAACCACATTTTTTGAGGGTTTCTGTTGAAAATCTGACTAGGGAGGCCCATTGGTTTTGTTCTTTTCCCTGGCTGCAACACAGAGCTAGCAATGCATCAGTTGTTTATTGTATCCTCTGTGATGAATTAGTAGTTTAATCGGTTTAATCCTAGGAGAATTTTAGTGATTTTACTTGCATTTTATTTTCAAATTTCTAAAGAATGATCAATATAGCCTATAGGCAGTTTCTTCTGGATGACATTTAATTAAGTACCTGACTCAAATGCAACACAAAATTCATATTTCAAGTAACCTTCTTGTAGTTACAACAACTGGAAATCATATTACTTGGTTAAGGTTATTTTGTCTCCCTAGGCTTAAAAGCAAAAATATTTGGTGGAGGAGGAATGATGTCACTTTAAACCTGCTATTTAGCTCTGAAAGCTGGAAAAGGCAGTGTAACCCCCTCATGCATAAATATATCACCTTAAGTTTATATTTCACTACTTTTTGAAAGTACTGAAGAATATGCCACAATATGTCTTGTTCTAGCAGCTGAAAAATTATGCTATGACTAAAATGACATCATTCTGCCTCCCACAGAATGTTTTGGCTCTGAGAGCTCAAGGAGCAGATGAAATTAACATAAAATGTCACTGTCACACAGAGAGGAAGAAAAAATATTAACATCTTCTGTATTTCTCTCAGAGATCTGAGTAGGAGGTCACCATATAGCATGTTACAAGTATTTGAGAATGAAATAGACCCTTTTGCAGAGGGTCAATATAACAGGCATTGGTTGAAATTTTCCAAATAAGGCTTACCACAAATCAAGACTGTCTGCAGGATTTTATTTCTTCCACTAGGAGTTCCTCCACAGAACTCTTTCATTTATCTTTATATAGCATTTGCTAATTTGTAAATTGTTTCTAGTTTACAATGACCGGTAGAACCCTGAATCAAGATAATGAGCTTAGTTCTCACAATCCTTTCTTCTTATTATTTGTACAGTTTTACCTCAGAATCTTATAGAAAAATTATTCTCCTGTTGTAATAAACTATTCTGTGGTCTAATAGCAAGGCATTGTCTCTTAAAGACTTTAAAGCCCAGATATCAAAAAGGAACATGGTGGGCTGGAAAGAAAGCAAGGCAACAACCAGACGGGTGAGAGAGCAAAGTAGCAAATTGAACAAAGCTTATCGAAAAAAGATTGAGGTCTCACCTCACAATATTTAAACAGTGTGAAAATGAAATGTTTCTGTGGGTATCACAGCAGACTTTAGACTTAAGAGTCAATGCCCCTTTTCTTTTAAATTTTAACAGCATGTCCTATGAATAAAATTGATGTGCAAATTTCTGTGTGAATTTGAGGCTGTTTAACATCTAGTAAGCAGTAGTCTAGATATTGAGAGAACTTAGTAAGCAGGAAGGTTTAATGTGGAAATCAAAAGGTCTGTTTTGATCATGCTAATTTAAAGTGGCAGCTACACAGTTGTGAGAGATCAGAAGGTAGGTCAGAATGCTGGATGTGGGTAGGTGTTTAGTCAACAGCTAGGGTTGTGAGATCCTGACATAAGGACCGAGGTGCAGAGAGTGCAGAACTGCTGATCAAGGGCAATGTAGTAGGAGAAATATCTTGAAAGAGGGAGACTGGAATGGGAGGAGGCATCAAAGAATGTTTCTGAAGGGATGATGAGAAATGAGAATAACCAGTGAAGGAAAGCAGTAATGGGAAAAATCTTTAATATCTTTTAAAAAAACAGGGCACTGTAAGATAAAACAGAGCTTCTGTGCTGTATCCAGAAAAAAAAATCCATACAAAGCAGTACACATGGCAATAACCAGGGAATTCTTGACAGTGTGGTTCTCACTACATTTTGCTTGACTAGATAACACTGGAAGAAACAGTATTAGCCACTGAGTTCAATATAATATTGACTTGATTTGTTTTTCTTGCATTTTCTACCTGCTGTTTATAGAGAATTAGAGTTATTAACAAAGACTTCTTATATTTAATTTACCCTATTGATAAATATTGTAGGAAAACTGAAAATGCAACACATGGCAGATTTATTTTTTTAATAATCCTCTAGCGCCTAACATACAAATTTGCTAGAAAACATCATATCTCACTTCTTTGGTACAAACTTCATTTTTTAAAAATTTTTCTCATTTATGAACAAAATAAATATTTCCAGTATAGCTTCTTAGGATTTTTCCCCCTACTACTGCTAAAGATAACTATGCTTTTTAATGGAACTAAATAACTGAAACTATGGCGGTGTCCAAATTAATAAGATATGTACATTGTAGTACATATGTATAGAAAAGTTTCATTACTTATTTAAGGTCTTCTGAAACTAGGCAGAAAAAGAACTAGAAAAAGAGGAGAACCAGAGGTAGATTCAGAATTCCTTCTCACCCCACCCCACACACAACCTCCAGTGTATGAAGAAATTAAAGCAAAGTTTCAAGGGTTTGCATAGGTCATCTGAGAGAGCAAATTCAATGCCCTAAAAACAGTGTTTTCACCTTCCCAAACAAATCTTCTTGGCAGCAATATTAGGGCTAATAATAAAGGATGAATAAAATATAGATAAAAGGTGTCACTGAGAAGAGCAAAATGATTTATTCAGGTATGCATAATGTAAAGGGAGTTTCAGACACTTGCTGAGGGTTAAGTACATGGTAAGAAAGCTGAGATCTTGTGGGTGGAAGCCAGAGTTTGAGTATCAAGAATTTGATGGAAATCACAGTTACACTGAGAACTTTATGACAAAACCAATGAAGAGAAGAGATAACAAAGAGAGAATAGACAGAAAAGAAGTTTTGCAAGAGGAAGCTGACACAGCAACTGATTCCGAAATTGCTTATAATAGAGTTCTAATGTATTCTTTAATGCTTTAGCAATTCTGTGACTCTTTAGTAGCATAAGTGAGAGATGACTTGTGACTTCAGCTGAGAAAATACTAACAATCTTCCCTGCTTTTTATCTATAGCAACAGTTGAAGGAGCTATGCAAGTCCAGGGCATTTAGAAATAGCTGAAGAACATTCAACTCAATTTGAGCCTGAAGATCTTCTGTCTAAGCTGCAATAGCTTTTGGCATAAATGGTCAGATAGGTATGATGATAGCCCTATCATTCACAAATTATTATGGTAATGCTCTAGATTAGGTTGAAATTTTTTTGCTGAATATAGAGTTTAAAAGCAATATGGTGATAACTTCCAAGACATTAATTATGATGTTTGGCATCTACCAAATGTTTAAAACTGTGCTTTTGCTGAAGAGAGCATGTGTTTGACACAATTAAATTATTGGGATATCCTCACTGCCTGAAGATGATGATGTTTAACTAAGAGGCAAGGAGCACCCTGTGCCCAGAAGAAGTTCCCTGTTTGAATTTCAGAAGTTCTCTGTTTGAATGTCATTATCACATGACTGACTCATGCAGCAACAATAAATTCTGTCAGCTCATGCCACAGGTAGTTTCTCAGGAACAGACATTTCCTGTTTTACATTTAGTATGAGGAAATATTTCCATGAGGAGAAAATTGGGAAGCAAATACGGATGTATATGGACTTTCTGAGATCACTTACAGATAATTTTTAAGAAATTTTGGCTGTCAGCAAATGAGGAGGATGGAGCATGCTCCAGAGCAATGCACTTTAGTGAAACTTAGTTTGTGTCAGTCTTTGCAATGTCAGTTTTTCTGACACACTAGTGTAATGAATTTTATGAAAACTGAGAAAAAGTAATCAGAAAGCAGTTTCTTAGCTGTAGAAGAGGAAAATTTGTCTTTAAAATTTTGCAAATCTTCATTTCCATATCCATTATTAACCTTTTCCAACATGATTCATATTCACAAATATGCATACATTATTAAGGCATGCACAGTTGGCCAGACCCTGAGTTCCTTTATGCAAATATTTTATTAATTTTTAATCAGCTAAAGAAGAGGGATTTTTTTTTATTATTGTGACGGATCAGAGTCTGATCTTGTTTTATATAGAACTAACAGTAATAGGCAGTATCTTGATCTTCCAGTGAAGCTTTTTCATTTCAAAGTTTTGAAGTTTTACATTTTCAAGTTTTACATTTTGAAGTTCTACATTTCAAACTGAAATGTTTTAAACTTTTGCTAGCTGATATCCTCAGTCTGATCTATAAAATAATTGAACTCAGACCAACATTGTGAGATTGAGGGAGCTTAATCCTGCAAGTTTAGAAGGAAATGTTTTTGAATGTCAATCAAGGACCAAGTTAGGCAATTTTTTCCAGCAAACAGCAAGTTTTGGTTAAGGAAAGTCTTCAAAGTCTGGGTCCACATTTACCTTTGAATATTGCAAATGCTTTCTAAAGGGGTAGATACTTATACACACAGACTTACAATTGATGTTGTAAGCATTTGAGATAAAACTATTCCACATAATCTATATCTATAAGTGCTAGGTTTTATAATTACAGCTGCATTCAGAACATCATAAATTTAAGTATTATTCAGATGTTTGTGTATTTTACATATTCTGTGATACAGACCTACATTATAAGTCTTAGTAGCCCTCTTACATCGTTTGCCTCACAGACAGATTTGTCTTAGTGTGCTATACTTGAAAGAACAGCATTAAGGAAGCCTTTCTTTTCAGTTCCTGATTGTGATTGCAAGCATATCAAATTTATTCCCTTGTAATCGAGATCATTTTCCAGAAGCTTTGAGAACTGTATGTAGTAGTTTGTTAGAGAGCTCACAGAAACCCTATACTGACAGACCAAAAAGCCATTCGACTGTCACTTTATTTCATTAACAATTTCTAAACCCATTACAGATGGGATGGACTGATTAGAACTGAGGAGGGAGGATCTCTTTCCCAGCCAGAAATATCCCCTGAGACTTCTCCTGCATGTGAAGTTTCTAATGATTGATGGGAAAAAAATACAACTGCCTGCCCCTTAGTTGCCACACACTTTATTTAGGAAAGAGATTATTCATATTTGGTGATCTGCTTGCACTGGATATCTTTGGAAGATAAATACTACCTGGATATTTTTGCTTTAAGAGCTAGCAAAACAAAAAGCAAGCTCTATATTCTAATTGCTCAGTTTGTTCCTTACATTTCAATATTCACTTTTTTAGCTTCCCTGTCATTTGTATAAATGGTGCTAAAAGACTAAATTGTTTATCTTCTACCCCCCACACCTCCTTTCCATTCTGATGTTTTATTTCTATAAATGAAAGCTACAGCTGGAATATTGTTTTACTACAAATCTCACACCAGCACTGTCAGTTGTGAGGTGACACCAGAGATTCTTATCTATAGTCTGGGTTGGAAATATTAAACATTCTCACATTGTGCAAAGTGTTGAGGATGAACATCAGTGCAGTGAGGTGCATCCACCACTTCTGTGCTTCCCACCTGATTCTTGAAATATGGCTCCTTTAAAAGGCTAATATTTGCTTTAAATAGAAATGAAAATATTCAACCACTAACATATACTGGAAACATTGCTGAGCTCTGTGCTCCCCTATGTTCTTTTCTGAAGAGAAAATTTGAGAGGGGGAGAAAGAATGAGAATTATTAAAAATAAAAGAAGGAAAATGTGTTATTTCTGCCAAAAGTATCTGTGGCACTTTTAGGAGAGGAGAATTTTGTTAACTCAAGTGATTAATTTTCTTTGAGCTCACATAACATTTTATCACCTTTATAAATAAAAAACTGAAAGGGAAGGAAAATTACATTTCTGAATGGCTGATTTTATTGTTTTACTTGATTTTTGTATTTTTCATAAAAATTATTACAGTGAAAATACTAAAAGTGTAATGGATTCAACACCAGCCTAACCACTTCAATAATAAGTCTGCACTGCTTTTATGGAAACATAAGCATGAGGTGTACAAAGGGAGTGACAGTAAAGTAATGTTTGTGCTAGAGTTATATACACATAATGTATGACCTAGTCTAATTTTCCTGAGTAACGGTGTAGAACATTGCATGAATCAGATCCTACAAGGCAGAAGGTCCACAACAAGGCAACTGTCATGGACACAGAAGTCTGACAAAACACCTACACGCTCTACAAATGCCTTTCACAGATAAGATGATTTATTTCATTATATTCTAAAATTAGGTGGTTCAGAAAGAGGCTAGAGGAACAAAAGAGACATAGGAATCAGTCCTGAATTACTGTAGCTTTACTTATGCTACTGCTAGGAAGTAGCTGCCTGAAGGAGAATAATGAAGAGTGGGTAAGAGCAGTCTGGTTGGGATGTGTAATTTTATTGCTGCAAAAACAATCAATGAAATGAAAGTATTCTCCAGTGTTTTCTTCATACTTTTGTGAATTTTTGCTTCTGATTTTTTTTCATTCACTATTTGCATGGCTTACAAGACCTAGTAATAGAACTACAGAATTACATCAAGGTACCATATCTCTCCTGTTACATGTGTTCTAGCACTGGTACCTCACCCAGAACATCCGAATAATAACACAGTGTCTTCAAACCTGGATCAGCTGCTAGGAATACGAAGAAAATAAGTCTAATGCTATATACAGCATGAGAAGTCTTCTATCAGAATATTTTCCTGATACAATGTGAGATACAATGTGAGATACAATGATACATGTGTAGATATATGTAATGATTGAACTTTTGAAGGCTGTAGCACTGGGGAAAGTGAAAACCTAGTAAGTAACTAGTTTTGAGCAATTAAAGTCAAACAGATTTTTTCTGTTCAACAAAACAGAAAAAAAAATTTCCAAACAGTAATGAAGAAGTCTACACCAAAATTATTTGTTCTAATTTTGAGGAGAATAAATACTAGACATGAAAACTGAGGTCTAAACCACAGCACAATTTAAAATTTACATTCTCTGTTTCCTAAGCCAGTCTTGTACCAAGACAGTCACTTGTTAGTTTTGGGCATATCTTTTTTTTTTTTTTTTTTAATGTATCCATGGCTATGGGAAAGTCTTAATTTTGAAGTGTTGATCAGCCACGACCAAGTTTAATTCACTGGAAAGACCAGGTACTTAGAATCTTTGAAATTAAATTTGACAGACAATAGCATTTGTATTCAACATTTCTGATGATGTAATTCTCAGCTCAGCAAATGCAGATGCTTTTTCCAAGGAAAAACATTTCCCTCATTCAGTGACTTCATCATCCCCTGAGCTTTACCATTCTCTATCAGAAATCTCATTGTGATTAATGTTCCTGGGCTGGTGGAAGGGTTCCATTTGTACTTTACACCAGCATCAATACTGCTGTTTGAACATGCTTTTGTTGGCTTAACAGTTTTGTTTTCATAAACAGTTGGTGCCACAAGACTACAATTGGTCCTGATGAATTTGTCCATATGTATTGGGAATACTTCACTCTGAGGACCGAAGTAAAGGAAAGCTGCAATAGTAGATAGGTCTTTTCTAACCTCAGGAAAAGTAATGTCTAAAAAATATTTTTAAAAATTACTATAAAGTCAATTTCTGTCTTCTATTTTAACTTCAGAAATATACCTTTCAAACAGGTATTTATTGCATGTACTCATTAATGTATATAGAAGAGCTATCAAAGACAACAAAAGGAATATATATGGTAAGTTAGTCTTTTGATATTGTCACAAATCCATCCATGCCTGTTGTTCTGTTACAAACATGTGAGAATGTTTCAAGAAAAATGGTTGAAACTTATAAATTAAAGGTTCTTCAATATTGCATCTGGCTTTAACATCTAATTAACATTTTAAAGGCTACAGTTTAATTTAAATGAATGGCAGGCCTTTGACTGCACAAGACAGCTCATGAACATGATTACAACAAAGTAATTTCCTTTTGTCAGATACAGACTTTCAGTAATAGTGTTCTCTTAGCTTAATAAAGTTAAGCACCACTTACAATCGGCACTTCATTTTGCTTCTTTCTATTATATAGAATGGTGGTTGTTCAGTTCTTATAGCAGCCATCTGCGTAGGTGTTCATTTGTACTCTCCTGCTGTGTGGGTACTCTGTCTAATTCCCAAGCTTCTAGCTTTATAATAGTTTCACAAAATGCTGTTTGAATTTTTATAAGCCAGTTTTCATTATCATTAGTTGAATGTTCCAAAGCTTTATACTGCCCAATATGGTTCTATTTTGACTCATGTTTGTATGCATTGATAATGTCTCTGTGCTGTAATTTTAGTGTTACAATATCCACTGGAAAAACTTGTTGTATAAGTAAGTTGAAATTTATAAGGCTATAATTTATTCTATAATCTTCCTTTCCCCCTCCAAATTAAAAAAAAATTATAGATATATTTCAAAATCATTATATAAATTTCATTTAAAAGTTTGAATCCTTTTCAATGCAGTTGCAAAATTTGTGGAAGTTAAAGATATCCTAATGTGTAATGCATAATCTAATAAATTGAAACATTCTGACACTGGCTTGTCACTGTCTAAGACCCCTTGTTGCTGTGAGTTCCTGTAGTTCAGCTCAGACAAAAGAGAAGGATGTGATGGAATGGTATTCTGTCATTTTTTTCCATATTACTTTGCCCTCCTCTCTCCAGTGAATTCAGCCATTATTACCCTTTTGCTTAGAGCCTGTTAGAGCATTCCACAATAGAAGGTCCCCCTTGTGCTCCTCAAACATGTCGTGTTCCCTTGGAGAGGCATATTTGGAAGAGCAATTAAGCATTGTTGCTTGCAGAAGAAAGCAAGACATCTACTGGTATTCTATACTTACACGAGGCCCTCCTTCTCAGGATCCCAGAATGTTTTAGAACTATTCATTAAATTTATAACCTAACTGAAGCATGTACTTTCCACATGTATATTATAGTTATGGTGCTGGTGATTAAACAGAGTCCTGCAAGGAAAAATCAAAGTTATATGGTACGTGAATTTTCTTTATAAAAAACCCAAGTAAGTAGCAGAAATGGAGTGCAGTTATCATGGTTCTTGATTTTCCTGTATTTTAAAATTCAGGCGTTTGGAAGAAGGAATCATATTTTGCCTTACTTATTCACTGTTGAGGGAAGAGTTGTTTTAAAATGTATTACTTTTCAGTATAGCCTTTTAAAACTTCTACTTGAAATACATGCAAAATCAAGAAAAATCAGAATTAAATCACTCTTTTCTTCAGTGGATATAGATGAGATGCAGCCATCTAATAATTTAGTTTTCCCACTCTGTATTAATGGACTGATTAAAAAATAAGTCATCCCTAGACTGGGGTAAAAAACACCTTCATAATTATTCAGGAATTTTTTCTAATTTTGATTTTTTTATAATTTAAACTATTGACTAAATATTAATGAATTTTTCTATTATAAAATTCGAAACAAAAACACATGTAGCTTAAAATTATTAAAAAAACCCACAAAGAATTATACAATAAGTTCATAAGCACTTGTCAGAAATATTTGGCAACAGTAATCTAAATTTTTAGATGTCTTGTAATTTGACTATCATATCTCAGGCAAAAAATTTCCTAATTTGCAGTGCAAGAGACTTGTACTTTCAGTAGATTCACAATAACCTCACCAGAACTCAAGGTGGTATTCAGAAGAGCAGAGAAAAATTTCCTTTCTCAGATGGCAAAAGTAGATAAGGCTGCAAAATCTTTTTTGGAGTTTAAGGCTGAGTTTTCTGCATGAATGCCACAACTTAGCTGAGAAATTATTTTATCAATCATTATGTACTGTGCATCTGAAAAAAGTAATGGAATCAGAAGAAATAAAGTTGTCTGGATGAATCTGGATGGAAAAAATAGTTCTTCATCTCTGCTTATTAACTCAATCTCTGACCATAGCACAAATTCTCTTAAGCAGGAATTCCTAGATGCCTTAATGCTGCTTATCAATTACTGTTAGAGAATGGTGCCTAATTTTTTTCTCATTTTCAGACCATTAAAGTTGCTTTGCTTAAAATCCATGGTAGAAATCCCAATCCAATTAGGTCAAAGAGAGTTCATTCACTGCAGTCAAAATTTCATTTTATGTTTATTATTTAAATATCTGAACATCAGGGAATCCTCATCTTTGCCTCTTGCAATAGGCATTATGTAGGGTTTTTTTGAGGTAAGGTGTTAAGACTGAATCTTCAATAGCCTGATTTTCCTCAAGTACAAAGGATTGCAAGCATTTCTATAAGTCAGTGGAAGATTTTTTTTTTGAGTTCTGGATTCAGTACATGCTCACTAATATAAAAAGCCCTGCATGAGGCTGAGCCTAATTAATTCAGTGATCTGCAAACTCCATGAGTCTTATCATGGCAACAGCAACAGACGATGCTTCTTAAATTTACATCCTCTAGAGTGCACTTAATAGATCAGAAGAGTCACAGGGAAGAATACTCAGTTAAGGAATTTGTTTTTACTGGTAATTGAATTGAGTATGTTTCTTTCCATTTGCAGACAGTCATGGTCAGAAAAAGAATATTTTCTTACTGAGCTCTAGATTTGTCCTGAAATGTGTACAGGATGTTCATAGAGATAAGAAGAGACCTCAAGGAGGAGGAACTGTAGTTTTACTGCTGTTATGATTGGGGTTTTGCACAAGACAATTTATGTGAATAGCTCCAGGAAGAATGATGGGCATTTTGAAAATGCATGTGGAACTATGTATTATAGAAATCTAAGTGCCTTGAGAGACAGTGAAAAACCCAGGGGTCTTAGTGAGCTATTTTATGATTCAACTGAATTTTTATTTCAGTCCTTCTAATTAATTCTTAAGGTTTAGTTCATAATAAGAAAGCAAGATAGGCTTCTTATTTATTTTTTCACTGTTATCTGAAAAGGACTAGGACTGCATCCAAATTTTTAAAGTACCAATGAACCAAATATATTTTTTTATCTTAGAATCAACTCACAAAAAGTGCAGATGGCACCACCAATAAATGACTGTCATGGACCAAGATCTTTTCTATGCAAATGACTAATGCATCACTACAATTCTGTCAGAGCAACAGAAAGAGGCTGCCAAAAAAAAATCATATCATAATCAGTGAGTGTTCCTGATTGTTCACTGTTTGTAGCACATATGGATCCTCTGAAATACAGAACACCTACCTAAAAGAAATACTCAAATCATTATGCATCATGAACTTTTGCATGTGTTTAGAATGTTTTAAGGAAACTATTTGGTCTACAATAAACAGACATATTTCCCCAGTGTCAATACAGCAATAGCTGTGTTAGAAAAAAGAAACAACAAAAACACACACACACACACACACACACAAAAACCACACCAAAAAACAAACACACAACACATTACAATCTATGCTTTAATTTACAAAGCAATAACCACGACACAGTTGGAAACTAAGCTGTCTCAAGCTTTTCTCATCCACTCCTTGAATCTATACTATGAAAAGTAGATACATAATAAACATTGGGGAACAGGAAGGTGGAAGGATATAATAATTTGAGTAATAAAACTTTTTATTGTATTGATTGTAGAACATAGCTGGCTTCTAACAGTCTGGTGTCTAACAGCATGAGAGATGGCTAGACACTATTCTCTTTCTGATAATCAAAAATATATCATTTTACATAAAACACAGAAGTTTAATGGAAACTTATAAGGTATCAAAAACTGCATGTAGAACAAACCAACTCAAAGGGAAATAAAGTCACAGAATCTTTGAAAGGTGATAAAGAAGAGAAAACCTAGTTCTGTGGAAAACTACTGACAAATTTGGAAAAGGCTCAATGCAAAGATTGGATAAAATTAGATTATTTCTTGAACACTCCTTTAAAATGGAAATACATGCTTAAATCATTCTTTTTTTTTCTATGAAACCCTGTAGCACTGTGATAAGATCATGACACTGTTCCTTTCAAACTGGCACCATTGCAAAATAGGTGGATTTGACTGGGGAAGGAGCTCTGAGACTCTCTCTCAACATTAAAACTCTATTCCAAAGGTTATACTCCAGAAAACAATTTCAGGCAAAGAAAGAGATGCTCGCTTTTTACAGAAGCAAGAAGGTTACAGCTGGGAGAATTCACATGCCTCAATACTCAAATATATTTACTGTACATTAGGCATCTTGTAACAAAGACCATTCCCTTCTCAAATGTGTTACAATCTGAGTCATCTGAAGATATCTGTCCTTAAGAAATTTTTAGCCAGTCAGGCCTCTGAGATGAAAGAGATTTTAAAGCTAGATTAGACTCCTACCTTAATTTTGTCTGATGAACCTCCTTAGCTTATAGCACACTCTTTAAAAAGTTATCCCAACTTTCTTTGAAGATTTGAAATTATAAAGAGGTTCTTTGTTCCGGTCATATTGTCATGTTCAGTGAGTAATTTATATCTTGTCTGAATATGTCTGTGTTTTCGCTTTTCATATACTGAGTGATGTTGGATTTTTTTTGGTAGGGTAAAACATCAACTATATTTTTTTCACTTTACGTATTTTTACACTTTTAACTAAATCCCTTTTTTATCTGCTTTTAAATAAATAAACCAGATATAGCAACTTGTGTTCTGATGGAGAATACTTCTGTAGCTCAAACTGTTCTGCTGCTTGAATTTTTTCCTTCAATAAATTTATAAAAAATGAATCCCTGCAAATAATGTTCTACTCCTGCCTTCGGTATTGGCATGTAATGAAATTGTCTTCCTGTTGATCTCACCTGATGTTACTCAATATGAGGGTATGAATTCTGAGCTGGTCAGGATTCCCTTGACAGTTAAAAGAGAAGGAAAAGCAATCTTACAGTGCTATTCCTGCTATTTTAAAAAGGATGACTCACCCTCTGGAATATTTGCATCTCTCTTAACTATACAGGAGCCCAGGTTGCTGGTTAGAGCTCTACCTTTCAGGCAGCTGCAGTAGGTGAAAAGACTCTCAGGTGTATGGTGAGCTATTTCCATTCCTTCACATGAGATTTGAATCAACAAAATTAAATAAATTCTATAGATATAAGAGATGGGGAAGGGCCCGTTTTTGAGACTTTAGTTCTAACCACTTTGCAGGTTTGGGACCTAAGTAATTGTGCATACTCCAAGCAATTTGTATTTAAGAAGCTAGGGCACTTTACTCAAGACCACAGTGTTTTCAAGTTTTGTGAGCCTATTTCTTCCAGGAGATATGCAAAATAGTGGTTCAAAGCCTTCACAATATAGATTTATCTATTCATTTTTTCATAGCTTAGTTTGTCACAAGGAAAACAAAGTGACAACAGTCATATTTCTGTTGTTTCTTCCATTTACTGTAAAACTGTATTCTTTCATTTAGTATATAATCTGTTTTGAACTAGGGCCACGTCTCTGCTCTGTTTCTGTGGCACCTGAAGTTTGTGGTCTGTAGATAACATCACAATGCAAATAATTCCTGTCTACATTCTTTGTCTTTTTTGACTTTGACATTCCCTTTACAACATCTAGTGCAAAATAACTCCGACTATTTTTTGATCAAAGTGACCTGCTTACCCAAATTTATTAGTAATGTTCCTCTTTATATGCTAGTGTGTGGGTGTGTGTTTCTTTCTATGACTATAATGTTCAGGTGCATTGATATCAGCGTCTTAGTGTAGGTGAGCAAAACAACCATCTAGAGTTCTGCTCTGGCCATGCCTTGTACTCAAACAGTTACATTAGCCATTTCCTCTTTCACCATATTTCATTGGTGGACCTGCACCTGTGCATTGTTAGTTTTTACTTATCGGTAAGAATACTTGTAGAATAGATTTTGATCTTTATGGAAATGAGAGAAGAAAGTTTTGCTCTTTGAGTCCTGGCAACCAGGTTTAATTGTCAAAGTTCTCAAGTAAGCAAGAGTGGGATCAGAGTGGATCTGTAAGTATCCAGGGCATTGTGACAGACAGAAAAAAGTAAACCCAAAATATTTCTAGCATAACCAGTGCTGAACACTTTAATTTCTTAAAAATTAATCTGGAAAGATTCCCAGATCATACATCTGTCATGCTAATTTACAGAGGCTGAAGAGAGAAGCACTGAAAACAGTTATTGTTTCTCTTCAGCAGTTTCACATCCCACCCTGCTCCTCTCCTCCCTCGTACCCCCTTCCCCCCACCAAAGTTTCCTGGTTACCTGGTAGGTTTAAGCATGAATACCTGTATTCTAGATAGAATTTACTGTATGCTAATAGGTGCCTTCATCTGTCCACCTGCACAACATTTTTCTTATGCATTCTCTAACTTCTCATGGGCTAATGTTTGTAGTTAGAATCTGCAGTAAAGAAACAACAGGAGGCAACATATTCAATCCACACTATAACCTCAGTAATTCCTTTTAATGTATTTGCTTTGGTTTGGGGTTCTTTTTTCTTTCATTTAAAATGCAGCTGTGGTACTGTAAATGACAAGTCATCTTCAGTCATCGGGAAATCACAATGATTCAGCTCTGATCTCATTTTCACAGGTTCTATGTCAAATATAAGCTGATCTTGATCTCCTCCAGTTTCTGTAGCCAGAATCAGATGTGTAGTTTTAGATATATAGAGTCCACAGAAGCTGCTGGAAAGTTTTTTTTCCTTTCATCAATATCCAATCTGGTTTGTGACAATTTAGTATAAAAAGACTTATTCATTTTCCAGTTTGCAGATATTTTTGTTTTTAAACAAAAATTTGTTTTTAGAAAAGAGGTGGTAGTTATTGAGATAGATGTAATAAATATCATGATGCTACAAAAATATTCTATCTTCTACTATGAATTATATTAATGTTCCATCTTAACACCAAATTAATTGCATTGCATTGACTGACATGTAAATCGGATTTTTGTCATGGTGTTGTCAGGCTAGCTCATCTGTTAGAAAAATAACTAAAATGAGGATGTGTGAGAAGTTTAGGGGTTCGATAGTCAACTTAATCTGATTTTAATCATTCATAATCCAATTCTTAAGAAGGTTTTAACTGCTCAGACCAATTCTTCTTTTTCTTGTATTATTACAATTTCTTATAATATTATGATAACACAAGTTGCAAAACTAATGTAAACCAAAGAGCTTTCCTTCTAAAACAGTGATTTGTGTTAGATTCAGAGCTTCAAATTTGACCAACTTACTAAGCTTTGTAGTATTATCTGGGTAATGCTAGAACAGAAGGATATGTTTTTTTCAATTTAATTAAGTCGCTTAGAAAACTACACTCTCTGTTTTTATCAGGCATCTTTGGACAAATCTTAAGACAAATCCAGTTCTGATGTCACTGGTTCAAGAGCTGCAGCTTTAAAGGGGACAAGTTGGCCTCTGTAGAATGATTTGATAAAACCAAACTATTTTCAAGTGTCTATGCTTCCTATATAAGCAATATGTACATATCTATAAATACATATATAAACCCCACACACTGAGTGCTGCCAACAGTCACTATGAATGAAATGCAGTGAGAACAAGCAAGGAAAGCTTAGTTACTGTCTTATGGTTAACCATTTTGTTACACCACCCCTTTTTTTCTCCACAGATGTACTGTTTCCCTTTCATGATGAATTCCCTTTAGTCAGGCACATTAAAAGAACGTAGACATTGAATTCCACAGCTGTATTCCTCAAATCTCATGTAGTAAAGGAATTTGTATTTCAGAGATGCTGCAAATCCAGCCATGAACTTTCTTTGTACCTGCAGCTCCATTTTATAAATTGCAGCCTACAGCACATTTAATATCAATGAGCTTGTTACTTATGCATCTGCATGGAGAGATGTAACCCTGGTACATGCTGGCATACTGGATTGGGATTCACAGAAATCTCACTGTTGCTACCCTTTAACCAAGTGGCTGTAGACCTGACTACAGAAATGGAGCACCTGAGCTTAGTTTCCCCCAATTTCTGGTCAGACCTTCTGTTTTGAAAAACTAACATCTTTGTAAGTGCAATTAAATGAGAGTTGACATCAGTGAGAGGATTTCCATTCGTATCAAAAGATTCTGAATAGTCACTGAATAGAGATCCATTTTAGATGGCATTTCAACACGGTCAACACTTTAGCTTGCCTTTTATATGCTAAGAATTTCTGTCTGTAAAATAAAAGCATGCTGAAGCTTTGGGGATGTACTTTAACAGTTCTAAATGTTGGGAAAATCTTGTTATTTATTAGTTATTGATTTGCTGGCATTATAAAACACACAATCAAATAGAACCATTACTATTTTAGTGTTTCTTTGTGAATATTCTAATAAAACATATGGCAACAGAAAAAAACATGCATGAATAAAAATACAAAAGACCCATGTTTTCATAACCAATATAATAAATGAATGTATGTTTGCAATGTTCTGCATTGTATGTAACTTTCCTTGGCAACAGAGGTAATATTTATAGTAAAGTCTATCACCGCTTATTAATGTTATACATTAGACTATTTTGCTGCTTCAAAGAATGAGATGTTAAAATATGCTGAAACTTTCTAAAATAAAACAAGAAAAATTATACAAGAATTTATTAATTGTGTTTCACTATTTAAAGGTTAAAGGATGATAAACCATTGAATGACACAATGTAAATATATTGATTGCATCTACTCTAATTGTTGAAAGCCTTTGTAAAGCCCTTAATGAAGCCTCACGGGAACAATTTCCCACTTCATTTATTTAAAAATTGCTAAAAACAATTTCCAACCCATGTTTTCTATGAAATTTATATAAAAACAGAGGACTAAGCAATTCATTTGTGATGTACATATTTTTGCATTCCTGATTATGAAATACCCTTCTTATTAGAAAATTTCTGGTTTACGCATTTAAAAAATGTTTAGAGATAGAATGTGTCTTGCTTTTAAATGTATTGTAGGAAAATATTTTTTCCAGATATTATATATTAGATTTCAAACATTAAACCGACAATTTAGTTTTTCCTTGAAGTGAATACACTAAAGTAACTGTAGAGTTAAAAATTTATTAAAATGAGAAGTTTTAAAACAGCTGAATATATTTTCTCATAATCAATAATGGAATTCAAATGTAGAAAAGTTTTACACATGCAGTGAATTTCACAGGAAAAATGTTAAGGTTCAATTCTGAGAAGTCTTCTATATAAAAGTTGAAGTAGGTCTATTCCAAGATGTTTTCCTTCTTCCTTTTTTATTAAAGAATTTTCAGTTTCTCTGACATTAGCTACAGACCAAGCGTCTAATGAGTATTTCTATCGGACAACATTGGTCAAGTTCAGATGTGCAAAATAAACTAGGTTGCAGGGGAGGCTAAATCATTTAGTCCATCACTTTCACTTGACGATTTGATTTGTATTCTGTATGGAATCCACTAAGGCTTCACAGGGAATATCTAACCTTGTAAATCAGTAGGACTTTCTTTTCCTTTGACAAGCTTTCCAAGGCCCTATTTGCCACAAGGCCATTCAGTTAATTTGTGAAGATAAAAGTTTAGCCGTTCATGAAAGGAATGCAGGTTCCTGCAGCTGGAGTAGAGGCGACAAAAGTAGAAGAATGGTTAAGCAACTTTGGAGGAGTTGCTTGGACAAACAGGTATATGAGAGGTGCTATGCAAAGATCTTAAATTTTAAAATGCCATCATTTTGTCCTATCCTGAAGCATAGCTACCTGCAACCATTCTTGGGAAACTTCATATTATTTCTTCATGTTTTGCACACTAAATTTGCCCATTTTTCTTTCCTATTTGAAAGACCAACATTGCAAATTCTATTTTTGATATCAAAGTTGGGTAGCAGCATGCATACCAATAGAAAAGATATTAAGATCCTACCCCTAAGATACACATTCAGGGTTTACAAGGACACATGTATTAGGATCCCTATAAAGATGCAAATCTTCTTCGAGAAATAGGACCTCAGTAAATGATTTTGCAGATGAAGTGCAAGATGGCATAGAAATTTTTTTTTTCCTGTGGCTACATGTTGCCTTCAGCACTGACAGCTGGGAAAACCAGTAGAAACTTGTATTACAAGATAAGCAGAGTTGACAAAAAACATAAGAGACTTTTAATTTTCCTTTCATTTACTCTTTAGCTACTACCTTAATTAGTCTTCTATAACTACTCTTGTACCAGTGTGCCAAATAATCACCCAAATATTTCTTTAATTTAGTAGATAATTGATGACTTTAAAAAACTCATGAGACTTTATAAATCACTTACTCCTTAACAAAAATAATTCTAAAGATCTGAGAGAAATAAAAATATGCTTGAACTAATAATTAAAAATAAATTTTAATCTTCGAAGTGATTTTTCCCAAGCTAAAACTGCCTCACATCTATCGGCTGATAAGTTTTATTCTTTATAGATTCTTTTTAATTTATAATTTAACCAGAGTGTGGTATCACAAATGGATGTGGTATTTCTTATTGCTAGATATGAAGATCCACAATTTAATTGCATAAATTTAAAATAACCTTGCATATATTTATTCAAGTTCTAAATATCTACATTATTTCTCTTAGAACTTTTAGTCTGGATTAGAGTGAAGTTAATTTTGTACAGAAATTAGGAAATTGTTAAATGCAAAAATAAGGAACTTAAAATTATTGCTTAAACAAAAATATTAGCTGTGTTGGATAAATAAGGAAAGTATTCTGGAAAGCATAATTTCTGTGTAAACAAACATCATCCTAGTAAAAGCAAAGTAAGCAAAGTATTTACCATTGTGTTCCCTGGAAGTCTGCTATAGTGGGTAATTACTTCTTGCCTTGAGAACTTTCTGAACTGGTTCATTCCACAAAATAAGAATTATTTATGGTTAGTGAAATTTATTAATAGTGCTTTTAGAAACATGTTAAAATACATTGATCTCAGCCTTTCATAAATAATTTCTTTACCTCACAGTTTCTCAAGTGACTTAGAGATTGAAGAACGGTGGAATTCCAGAATTCCTCTCTGTAGTCATAGATAAAGCTGACTTGTGACTTTGATAAGCTATAGATTCAGGTGCCTATGCAGTTTTTTACCATCCTGTGGTTTATATTTTTTTTAATGTTGCCAACTAATTTCTACCTAATCTAACAATGTTATTTAAAGCTAAATTATTTTTGCATCTGTAACTCTGGGCTACAGATTTTGTGGCTATGCAAAAGCAAAGAGTAGAACAATGATGTAAAAGTTGTTTCTGACAGATCTGGTTCTACAAAGAGGGTCTGCATGCTTATATAATCAGGTTTTCACTTGTCTTTATGTTGTTTGAATGCTGCATAAGAATTAATTTTTGTTCAAAATTTTTACCCATGTGCTGAGCTGCATCTTTGTCTCAGAGACTGAATAGTCTCTTGTGTTTTAAGCCACAATGACATTTAAGAAACCTCAGATATTGTGACTATTAATGGATTTAAATAAATCTTTTGTTTGGTCAAGAAGTTAAGCATAGACAGCATGTGAGAGAATGGAATGTCTCATCTTTTGTACTTAGCCTTTTTTGCCAGGTGGTGAAAGCAAGTGCATTTATAGTTCAGCTCTTATGAAATCCTTCCTAATTGTGTATTTGATAGCCTCTGATGGTTCTCCAATAACATTTGCAAAGGGGTTGTGGATGGAAACTAATCAGAAATATTAAAGTTTATAGATTTGAATGCAGTGCTTTGCTTTGCAGGTGACTAGTGAATAGGATTCAATATTTGTTTCAGTTGATTTTCTTTTGATCCATCTGGAGAAAACCTAAATACCCTTGCTCCCATTCAAAAATTAACAACGGTTTAACATCCTCAATCCCTACAAACCAGTGTTTAATGTGAAAAATTGTCACTATCAAACAAGACCAGTTAATGCTTGGAAACTTAATTTCCAAACAAGTGTCTCTAGCTATCCTAACAATAGCTCTCTGAACATTTTAGATAATGAAATCTGTTTCCCATGAAGCAGAACCTTATTGAGTCTAGTGATTTAATGTTTTTTAATGGTTTTGTTTGATTGCAGTTCTCCATGTTGTCTTCTGATTTCTATTGCTATTTTCACAGCTATAATTATGTGGTTTTTTCATCTCTGATATCTCTGCACAGGAGAAGAAATTAATTATGTACATGAAACCCACTGTAATTTTCCAAAGTAGATAGCATAGATCAGTGGTATGTTCTCATGGTATGTAGAACTGTGTCCTTACAGTTCTAAATGTCAGAACTTTTCCCATCAGTAGAAACATGATCGAGCTATCATGTTTCTAACAACAGCAATTACTTTCTCTGAGTCTCTCAGGTAAACTTTAGGGCTGAGATGTAGGTCTACACTCAGCCCATCTAAAGTGAGATTACTTAATGTAGGTAGTTTAAAACCCAAACTAAGGTTAAAGAAGAGAGAATTACTTCCAAGTCTGTCCAGCTCACTGAAAACTGCATTACTACACCTGCAGGTTATAGATGCAACCTGAAACCAGGTAAATGCGGAATCAAGATAAAGTACCCATTTAAAATAATTAGATAACTACTGGAGCAATTTGCTCAGGATCCAGGTTTTTTTGCAGTGCAAGGGATTATATGGAACATATTCATAAACATGCTTGGATATTTTTATCACAGATAGATTCATAGCTCAAATACAATGATTCAGACAATTCAGCTAATATCTACAGTAACTTTCAGAGAAGAGGACCTGATACCTCCTTTCTGCTTTCTATTTTCCTCTAAAATAATCGCTCTGACTTTATTTATCCCTTTACAAAATTCTCTTTCACCTGGAAATTTTATTGAGGTGATGTATTACTTAAATATCTCTGATGAAAAGCTTTGGGTCTCATTCCAGTCCTCAGGGAAGCCTACTAGAAATACTCCATTTGACAATTATTTCCCATTGACATCTATTTTTTGAATCTGTCAGTTGGCCAGTTCATTAACGTCTAACCAAAACTGGAGTCTTACATTTATACAATTACTGCTAACAATGAAACTTGAAATCTCATCAAAAAATGAAATTACTTTTATCTGAAAAGACATATTTTCTGCAGACTCATGCTGATTGGAATTATTATACCTTAATTCTTTGACAACTGAATTTGCTATCAGATTTTTCACAAGCTTTCTGTTATTAATACCCCAGTGGTCTATGATAGTCTGGGTTGCCTCATTTCTCCTTCTTGCCATGCTGCGTAATATACCCACACTTCCTGAATTTCCATTGTGTCAAAAGTAAGCTTTAGGAAGAGATTATGTAAATAATTTGTTTATGTTGCTAAACAAATGCTATACCTTGAAGTATTTTCCTTGTACGAAATTACAGACATGTAATACTCCATTATTGCTGTATGAAAAAGAACTGGTCAGCTAGTTTCTTCCCCCAAATTAGATATATTAGTTTAAATATTTCTGTGATTTTACTATTTAATCAGAAATACCTTGTGGTATATTTGCACCATTACTATAGTTTATTTTGTTACTCATATTCATGTAATCTTCATATTGAAGTGAGCTATATAAGGTAGAGAATCTTCCATGATGTTTTTTGCACCTTTCACCTTTTGATTTCTTTTTTTCCATTTTGAATGTACTATTTATATTAATTGCATTTATTCCCATTTATTTCCATTTATTTTCCATTTCCTTTTTTATTGATATTTCATAAATCAACAGCAATTTTTCAGCAAACATAATAAATATTAGCCAAAACTATTTTGATTCCTGAGCATGGAACCACACTTTTTTGTGATCAAGAATTGCTTCCTAAGCTTTTCCAATTTACTTTCTTGTATTTCTATCTTAACTTTTCCTTCAAGTCAACCTCCCTCATAATTTTTCCCAGCTTTGTGGAATAAACTTGAACACTTACATATTATTATTGTTATTGTTATTAATTGAGACAGTGGATGGTGCCTAATATAAAGTGACATCTTTAGAGATCTTTTTCTAAGCCATCTGAACTCTCCAGTCATGTAGACTCTCCATCAGTTCTTGGTAATTGAAATTTAACCAAATCCACTTTAGTATCACCCAGATTCACAACATAGCAATACTTTATGAACATGGTTGATAGAAAATAACTTATATTGATTTGCCAAAAAAAAAAAAATTACAATCCTATTTAAGAGGACTTAGACAATTTAATGTATTTATGTTTGGAAATTTTCTTCTGCCACCATAGGCAGGAAATTGCTGTAGTAAGGTGTTATTCCCCAGCTTAGATCTGGGGAACTTTTGGACTTCTAGGGTTTGAACCTGATATGGTGGAGTATTTTGCATTTGTTGCTACAGAAGACTGCAGTCAGGTTTCCCTTGTTTTTTGTTCATTAAGCTGAATACACCTCTAACATGGCTTAGTATGCACATCATTGCTTTGAAATAAATTAGATTATATTACTCCATCAGTAAAAGCCATGGGACTGATTTTTCATCACTTTAATTTTAAATAATCTACAATTTAAGGATAAAGTGTGTGCAAAATGCAACAAATAAGAATAGTAAGCATTTTGTATACACTCTGAACAGATATAATAACTCCACAAGCAGCAAGGCAGGAAATAATCAGAGCTGTTTATTTTTACTAGACATTTTACCTTTAAAAGACCTGAAACCAGACTAGCTTCCCAACTGATCACAATTTTTGGCACAGTCATTGGGTCATAAAATGTTAAGGGGTTGGAATGAACCTTAAAGATCATCTAGTGCCAACCACCCCTGCCATGGCCAGGAAAACTCGAGGAGAAACAGTTCTTAAGACAAATAAGCAAATAAAGCACATAGTACCACCAGAGCTCATGTTCTGTTTTAAGGAAAACAACACAGTGTTTATATAGGGCTTCTTACCCTTATCACACCTATTTGTGTCTGAAATGTGTCTTTAATGGAAAACATTAGGATATGAAGTGTTTAAATGTCTTCTTCATTGCTATACATCCCAGCAAGAGTGGCTTTGCAGCTCATGTCCATGAGAAGAATTGAAGACAATGAGATAATTTCTCAGCAGGACATTGTCTGATGGAAATTATTTGTTTAAACAAAATTAATTGGAAAGATTTTTGCTTATATCCACAGGTTTTGATCAGTGTAATGTAAAGAAAATAGATAATGATCTCTGAGTTTTTCTTCTGCATTTAAATGTAAGCTGAATTAAGAGAACTGGAGTAATGCAATTTCTTTTGGCAACATGGTGGCAAAACAACCCAAACCATGCAGACAAAACATATAGAAACTGGATATCCTCACTGATGAGTTTAGTATTGGTATTTAATTTCAAATTGCTGATAAGGAAATCATTCCATCACCTCAGTAATTAGAAATTTTAAAACCTAATGTTACTGCAAATGGAAGGGAATATTAGTTTCATTTTTAAGTCCAGTTATGTATGATGGCAGAGTTTAATTTTCTTCTCACCAGAAACAAGTAACTGTTGCCATTGACCACATACTGTTTCATGAAATTCCTTCTTTACAAGAGGAAGCAAAATAAGAAGAATAATTTTTATTTCAATACAGCAAGGACTCAGACCCAGTATAATCTTTTTGGTAACCCCATTACTATTTTTCCTAAATTCCATGGTTAAGAGTATTATGTGTGAAGAAAAAATAGTTTACAGCAGTATTTACTACATTATCATATGTTTTATAACAAACAAATATAACTGCAGTAATATATGTACAATTCATACAGCATATTAGGTACAAAATACATATAGTGTATGAAGTAAAGTACATTGTACAGAATATTAAATTAGTGAGAATGTTAAATTATATCTACAACATGACAAGAAAGGCCTGCTCTTTATCAAATCTTATGTATTTTTTTTAAAGAAGTAGCAATCTGAAATCTAGAAACAACATATAGGACAAGATTATGAAAAGAAATAACTGTATACAACTATGCGATGGAAAAATAAGAAAAATGTTATTTTATGTCCTATTCAAATTATAGCCTTGAAAATTGATAAGAAAAAGAATATTTATCCTTATTACTAATGAACTAAGTTATCTGATTCTCTTTGGGTTTTGCCACATTAGATCATTTGGATTTCTTTTATCATTTCTCACTTAAACACTGTAAACTTAGAAAGCGCTAAATTAATATTCTTTATGTAGTGTTACACATGTCAAAAGACAATATTATTTTACCATGTCAAAGATGTTTGCACCATTTGGAGCACATCTATCATCAAAACTCAATTAAATAGTGCCTTTCTATCTTCAGCTAAAACAAACTGTTTACTTATATTTTCTCAGTGTTTACTTCACAAGAGGTAGAAGACCCAAATACAACAGAAAGTAGATGTCTTGGGATATAGCACAGGTCAAAAAATTTAACCCAAGGAAGAAGGTCTAATCTTTTGGTTGCAAGAGAAGACTTTTCTCCTTTGCCAAGTAAAAGGCAGCATTACAATGTTATTCATACCTCACGTGGTGTCCTAACAATTCCTCTATTCGAGCTGAAAGGGCTAAATTCCCTTTGTTGCAAAGTATTAAATTTGTCCCTTGAGATTAGTGTGTAGGCAGTTTTAAAGGATGAAACAGGATTAGATAAGGTTTCTTACCAAGAAAGAGTTCTGAAACTGTGCTGCAAAAACCTCTTGTGTTACATGTGCTGAAAAAAATCCTTTGTTTTCACATTTTGAATCACAAGTCAAATTTTTTAAATTATTAGTTGACAAAATGTTTCTTTATGGGTTTTATGAAAGGCAAATAAAGTATGCACATGGCATTTGCTTTAATTGTATTTGGTTTTTTTTGGTATGAAATTTCCCTGCCATTTGTAATTTGAAATATATTCCAAAAACTTGATATAAAAAAGTAGTAATTCTACTTATTTTCTAAAATATGCAGTACATTTCTGCGTTTCTTGCTGTGATCTAGAGAAAAAAACATACTTTTATAACTTATGATTCTAGCCAAACAATTTTAGTCTAAAAAGCTTCAAAACCCAAATGTCAAGGAGGGTGCTAAAAAAGTCAGTAGTTCAGCTGCGCTCCACTCACTTGTATATAATTAATACCATTGTGTACCACATGAAGACTTTCACGAATTTGATTACCGCATATTCAGTGAGTACCATTTAAACATTTCTACTTCTCTTTAAAAATCTACTTTTGAGGAATGAAACTATTCCTAATTAGTATCAAGGGGATTATTAGCATATGTATATTCAATAGTAGGACAGGTTAAAAGGGCTAAATGTTGCTTTTACCTAATGAGTTGATAAGCAAAGGCAGTTCTTTTTGTTTATAGCTGAAATTTCCACATGACACATGGAGTTTGACCTCATCCTTCCTCAAAACTCTGTTCTTGATTATCTTTTCTTTGACAAAAACTTGACAAATTCTTTGGTTGCCATCAATGTTCTTCATCTAGACCTCAAAAAAAGCTGCTGAAGAATGATAAAATCCCACCCAAGAATGAAATGCACCTTCCTGCACACGTAATAACCTTGCTGGCTTATGACTGCACTTACATGATTATGGACTCCTCATCCTCCCTGTTTTTCCCAGTGTACAGTTCTTTACCATTCATATAATCTACTTTGTTCATCCTGAATATGACGTTTGAATTGAAAAAGGCAATGGGAAGAGTCTCAAGGTTATTCTCAGTGTCACTGTAGAGTTCATTTGAGGAGCTGATGGCAAGATGCACAGCAATCCTTATTTCTTCTGTATAAAAATACCACTTATCTCCAGCCATGAACTGGAGTAAATAATTTCTGAATCTGAATGCTTGATATGCTCAAATAATTTTTTACACCTTTGTGGGTATAATTCCTAACAAAAATTGATGATATATATTGGAAGTAAAGAGCTAGTCTGACATTGTGATATGGCTATTTAATCTGTTCCTTTTCCCCTTGAAAATTATAATTAAAAAAATAGCTCCAGCAGATTGACAAAAATAGAACAATATCACCTGCAATTAGAAGATTTTTCTGCACCTACACAAGAGAAGATGGTGTATTGCAGCCAGCTAAGGCTGCTGTTAAAATATATTCTTCACAATATGTACCAAATAAAAGTTAAACCATAAATATTAATGAAGATTGGAGAGGAAAAGAAAAGATGTTCTGTTGCTTAGTGTTCCATGCATTCAACAAAATCAGCATACTTTAAAAGAAATTAGATGACTTGCCCATTTTTCATCTAAGTTAGACACAGCAAGATGTGATTCTTCCCACACAAGGCTACTGGATCATAAAAATGTACATCATTAATAAAGTTAAGTGGCACTAGGCTTGTAATTTTCAAGGCACAGATAAAAAAGATATGCTGTTATAATTAATGGACCATTATATTAGATATATTACCTTAATGTAAGGCTCTGAAATGACTATCTTCATTTTCTGCAGCTGGAAGAAAACTCACTTTTAGGAAAAAAGTTACCTAAGAATGTTTCCAAGTATATAATCAGTAACTTTTCTCTACCTGTCATTGTGAGGACATAACATCATTAAAAGGGAATGTCCAATGTTTTCAAAAGTATTTTATGACCATATGTCATATGTAAGGTAATGGCATCTTATTAAACAGGTATGATATATTTCAGCATTATGTTGTCTATGCATTTTGGCTGACTACTGCAGGCAGATACAAGAAGACTTCTGAGTCTATGTGCAGTCTCAGCTAGTTGCCAGGAGTTGTGAGAGAAGTGGCAGCTGCACTGAAGGCTTAGGCCCAAAGATCTGCATCATTTGCCTACAATGACCACTAAATGTATTCCTCTAGCACTGGCAGTGTTTGGATTTCAAAGTGAATCAGTTCCTCGGA
Organism: Lichenostomus cassidix; assembly: GCF_008360975.1. Classification (NCBI taxonomy): domain Eukaryota; kingdom Metazoa; phylum Chordata; class Aves; order Passeriformes; family Meliphagidae; genus Lichenostomus; species Lichenostomus cassidix. The sequence goes on along the minus strand of NC_139486.1, from coordinate 27,529,477 downwards.
CTAATTCTCTCTCTATCCTCTGGGAGTTTTAATTATAGCCATGGGGATATTTTTTGATGCCTCATCTCTGTTCTCCAAAAAGAGGCAAGAAATTGTGTGTTGATAGGAGAAAAATGCCCTAAATACACTCTTCTTCTCGTTGCAAATAATCATAGAACAAAACAAAGTTAGTTGATATTCACGCTATAAATGTCTGTGCTACTGTCATACAGTGCAGTATGTGAACAAAATAATAGAAGATGATCTGTCAACAAGCTGCTCTCTTAAGTTGGTAATTATTTTGAATGACATCGTATCACATCTAAAATAAATTTAAACAGTATCAGCAAAGTACAACTACAACAATATCACACAGCTAAGATGAACAGCAATAGCTCTCATTCTAGTCAGTACTTTTTGTAATATTTAGTTATTGTTTGGAAGAAAACCACTACACCCAACAGTTTTCACATTAAATATAGGCAAATAGTTTAAATTAAACATATGATATTCCATCATTTTGCACAGGAAGTCATATTTATATATTTAGGCATTTAATTTCTTGAATTACGGGACACAATGGAAGTAAAGATATTCCTATATTTTCAAGTTCTCTTTTGATTGGTAAGGGACAGTGGAGGCCCATCTGTTTTGCAGCAAAGAAAGCCCCAAACCATCTGTGTAGAACCACATGCCAGCTAAAACACAGAGATATGCACAGTTTTTTGTTATGAAAAATTTTGCAGTATTTTTTTCCTGTATTAGTGTGAATAAATTAGCAACAACTAAATTAAAGAAATCTTCTGAGAACATACTAACTTCCTAGAGCATACTGGAAAATATATCCATTTAGAAGTAATGAAACATTCACTGGCAAAATTTGTTCTTATCACTATTTATTATCAAGACAGGTAGATCTTTATGCATTTAATAGAAGCATTTTTAGGAGCATCATAATTAAAGTTAATTTACCTATGACGTGTTCTTGAGAGAAAAACCTACATAATTGCAACCATGGTTATGTATTGGCCTAATAATAGCATTTAAAAGCTTGAGCCCATATGTTTCTTTTCTAACTTCAAAAAAAGCCAGAAGTGGGTAAACTCACCCAACTCACCCATAATGACTACAGCTTTGGCTAACCTGCATAATCTACCTTTTAAATGGGTTTAGAAAGAAAAACGGTGTCTAGAGAATTGTCCCTGAAATGAATATCAAGTTAGAATTGCAGGCAAGTCCTGCACTTACCCTCACACAGGCACTGTGCTCTGTGTCAAACAGAGGTAGTAGCACTGTGAGCTCTGTTGACAGTTCGTTAATGTTCAATATTTTCTTGACATTAGAGCAATCTTAACCAAGTGGACAGCAATGGTCCTGAGATCTTCTGAACGTCCATGAAATAACTGAAAAACCAAAGCAAAATGCACAAATAAAGAGCCCGATGTCATTTTTGGATATATTAGTGGTCATACACTGGTAAAACTGCAGTAATTTCTAGCTGTTTTCAGACCTCAATTAAGTACTTTTTAAATATAAAAATAAAATTATGATTTTGCAAAATGATGGGGCTGTTTTTATACAAATGTCCTCTCACCAGTTCGGCGCACATGGGAAATAAAAGATGGTCCCTGGATTTTATCCAGAACATCTTTCAGCTGAAGACAGTTGAGCTATTCTAGTCTAGAACACGCAATTTGATCAGCAGAAAGCCTTCTCAAGCATGTTTTGGAGGAAGATGCAAGATGTTAAGAGCAGGCATTTTCTAAGTTAAAAAGGCCATCATATCCAGATGCCAGACCTCAAAAACCTCTAGCAAAGCTTCTAGATTTTTTTTAAACATTAAAATTCTCATGCAGATTTAAACCTTCAAAATTGGACAGTATGAGGAGCAGGGACATAGCCCAACAATTTATGTTTTCCATCTTTCTAGAAATCTTGCTCTCTTGCTCAGTGTTTTTTGTGGGGGGTTTTTTGTGATTTTTTTTTTTTTTTTTAGTTCTCTTTATGGACTTGCAAAGATCAGCTTTTGTCAAAGAAACTACTCATTCAGAAGCCAGCTCAGAATTTAACTTAGAAGATGTATGACAGGAGCAAGACTTTGCCTCTGCACATGTGGTTTTCAGATCACTCCTATGAAAGCAAGGCAGCATTTCTAGTGATATAAAGTCTAATATTTATGGTTTTCATGGTTACTGCATTACAATCCTAGCTCCTTTTAGGAAAAAAAAAAATAATATTGTTGTCTTTATTTCTCAATCATGGAGAAATTGTTGCTGTCAGAATGATGATACCTGAATCTTGATTTTTGAACTGCTTGCTTCACTGTAGCAGTTGTGACATACCTAGTTAAATATTCATGATAATGGGGTATATATAATAATACTACATGTAGTAAAGAAGAGAAATGATTGCAAGTGTAAAAAGCTTGCATACGAAAACATTTTCTAACGGGAAACACTTTGACCTGGAATTTGTTCTGATGTGTCTGGGGGTAACTTCTCATAAATATTAAGTCCAGATGACTTGCTAGATAATTCAGTGGAGAATTTATTCATTTAACAAAATCAAAAAAGACCCATCTTCTTCTAGGCCATGCTGTAGGTTGTTTCTAACTGCAACTCAGTGATTGGCAAAACTGACTCAACGTGCAATTGGGTAAGAAGCACTTGGTAAAAGCATACAGTTCATGTTTGATAGCTGATGTTCATTTCCATGTTGGTCAAAGAATCCAGATTTAAGATGGTGCACCAATTACCGAATGGGCTTCTTGAAGATCATTTCACTTTTATGCAATATTAGCAAATTATTTCTATGTTTGCTGGCGCATAGAAATAGGGTTTGGATTTGTTCTGCAGTGGTATGCAGATTTGTATTTTGATAAAAAATGTACTTGTATAGATTTAAATACTTTACTAGATGTTTTACTGAATTTTTCTGTTCCATCAATTTGGAAGACAAAAGTCCAATTGTAATTTTATCTTGCTTTAAAGTAAAGATTAATTCAGATTGATAAAAGTAACAAACTTATTTTGCATGACAGCAAATCTCAACAAAAAGAGAAAAAGATCCTAAAGTCTGTTGGCATAGTTTAAAGATGCTTAAATAACAACAGAAAGATTACAACTGGGATTTTAATACTGTACTTTTTTCCTCCACTGACCTGCGAAAACTCATCTCAGATTATATTAACTTTGCATTGAACACACCCATCAATCTTTTAATATGTATTTATGCTGCAGTATTGCAAACACATATATGGAATTCATTGATTTTAATGATAAAAGTCATAGACGCTTATAGTTTTAGGCCTCAAGTAATCATTTATTGACAATGTAAAGTAAAGGAAATGTAAACACAAACAATGGTAGCTATGAACATACACCTAGGGCACAAGCAGATCCAATGGCTTCTACATCCAACAGCATGAATTTGCAGAGCTGAGTCCCTAGATAGACACAAAGTCTATAATTTTTTGCCAACAGTGACTCTTGCTGTTCTACTCCAAGTGAATTGTCTAAGGATTAAAAGACCACCAAATGAACCTGAATATTTGCAGTTCTTCATAAGGATATATCAGGAAAGTGATTTATTTCAACCAAGAGATACAGCATTATCTTCATGGTTAACACTTTTCATTATGCTATACAAGATAACTTTGTGATCCTATAATTATTTTTACATTCATTATTTTAGAGTGTGTAGAATTTCCCCCCTCTTGCTAAATAATGAGTGACCTGTTTTGAACTATACAAGAGTTTTGAAAGGAGAAACTATTCACACATGAAGGAGTATAGAAAAGCTGTGATTTTCTGCTTGACTTAAAATCAGTTTATGATTCAGTTATAAGAAGGTTAATCAATCTGAACTAAAATGGAAAAGAATCACATAGAAATGCAAAAAGAGATAATTATTTTTTCAGAATAACATATTTATATGCACACAAACTGATGAGATGTTTTCTGTTTGTTCCTGTCATGAAAACTCTATAGCTTTATACTTACGATCTTTGGTTACCCAAAACTGAGGAACACTGATTTCAAACGAGATCCTGTTTTGCAATATGGCAGTTCCTAAGACATTCCGACACAAAAACATATGAATTAAATAAAGAATCCACCTAGCTCTTGATAATGGTGCATTAAAAGCAAATTTATAGATATTTCAATGCATTAGCAATTAGCAGGCTTGTTAAAAGAAATAATAAGCTAAAGCAGACAAAATATTTCTCTTTTTTAAAGCAAATTTATTTCAAATTTCAGCTTTATTAGGGTTAGTTCTCCTGTACAAAGGAAATATAATTAGATTTATTTTTCAAGGAAAAATATAATGTCATGTCTCCAAAAAAAGTATTTTCTCAGGAGTTCTTTACAAAACACAAAGGCCTAATGAGACATTTACCTGTATTAGTCAAGGCTGTACCCACATACCCACAGTGTTTGTGCTTGTTAAAGGCTTTCAGTCATTCTAGGCTTAGGGAAATAGTGTCCAAATGTACCATATTTAGCTTCTATCTCAAATTCTCCCGAGCTGTCAATTTAGGTGTTAAAGAGACCATTTGTAAAGCTTGGCTGGGATTTGCCATTATTGACTGGAATGTGTGTTTATCATTACATTCAATGATGAAAGTGGAACATGTAGCATATGAATAAATGTCAGCAGATGTTTCTTTTAAATGGCCTGATTTCAACCTCCTGTTGTTTGTCTTGAATACAAATATTAAAAAAGAGAAAAAGGCAGAATTTTTTATGACATAAGTGCAAGGGTAGTTATATTAAAAAACAACAAAAATAATGATGAAAGTCAGAGAAGAACAAGGAAAGTATAATTAATAAGAATTATGTTGATGCTTTCATGCTACTATCTGGTTTGATATAAAAGACACAAGAACAGCAGTTCAGTGTGGGATATATCACTCCATAGTCACTCCCTAAGAAGTAAAGAAGACTTAGAGTCTATTCTCAGAAGCATATTACATAAGGTTCATTAATTTAAATTTATAGCATTGTTATAAAACTCCTTAAACTCAGAGCACCAAGAAAAGGGGGTTTCACAGAAAAGAGGCCTCCACATACATCATTCTTGTTTGCAAAAGCAAATATTGATTTAATAATTTTTTAAGTCCTTGAAAGATTCTCACTAGTTCCAGTGGGTAATACCACTGCAAAATTAAAACTTGAATGTGTAAACATTTCTGTAGTGTGTGGAAATGCAAATGAAGGATTTATGTAGATACTCTTTTTTTTACTAAACTTTTTTTTTTTTTTTAGTATAATAAAGATATATGTAATATATAGTAGTATATAATAGTATAAAAATCAATATGCAACTGTCTGCTGCCAGGACCATATTCTGCTATTCTACTTCATGTGCTGGTGTCCCATTTTGCTCCATGGGACTATCTTGAGAGTAAAATATTGCTCAGAGTGAGCAGTGAAGGCAGAATCTGGCAGGAATTAGTATGTAGCACTGTAAACTCAGCAGTATTCCAGCTAAATCAATAAAGTGAACAGAGACAAAATTAAATCAGCCTTGTGTTTACTGGAATGTGTTGCATTTTGTATCTATCTAAATGACAATATTATATCAAGGTGTTGAATATCTGAGGCCCTCAGTCTTTACCAAGAGATGCAGGTGCTCAACACCATTGTAAATCTCATTTTTAGTACAGAGGACAGCTTTACAAAGATCATAGTCCATATTCAAATATTATCATAAGTCTACTGGTTAGGCAGGGGATTTAAGATAAAAACCAACTTTTTTTTTATACTGTCTCAATATGTCCTTATTAAAGAAATAATTTGCTACCTTGAAGTCTAAAATAATAAATATGTGATACATTTCTATAAGACTGTATCTAATGCCTGTAATGGATGGGTATTTTGTAATTAAATACTGAGCACTATCTTCAAGTCACTATCTAGGATTAAATTATGTATTTACAAAGAGTTTCAGGAAAACCACAGGTGGACTTTGAATTTAGTAAGGCTGGAGAAACCTTTTTGCTATGCCTACTTCTCAGCTGACCCATCATATTGATTATGTCCTAATCACAGCAAGTGTAAAAGAGAATCCCATGTCTCCTAGACAAGATAATGATCTTTACAAATGTAACCTTACAGGTCCATAATATATACCTCTAGTATGGACTAGAGGACTGTATGGACTGCAACTTGATTTTCAGTATCTTCTTAGTTCAAGGATATGTCCTTTATCAGATTTTCTGGTAACAGCAATATTGGCCAGTTGATTACTGGATCGGGTTATAGTAATTTTGGCCAGCTGCTTCCTGGAACTAAGGAAAAATTACTCTCTATTTATTCCCATTTGCTTTAGACAAGTTTTAAAAATATGCCCAGAAACATATCAAATATCACAGGAGGAAAGTCAAGTTTGCAAAAGGAAGTCAGTACAAAAAATAATCATTTTTAGACCTCTGTTTTTTAAAAAAATAATCTCTAAATAAGTGAAATCTTATTTTAATTAAGAATTTTTTACTGCTACCAAATATGAATAAGCTGTCCTACCTCCATCTCATTTTAGTGCAATACATCCAAAGAGTGATTCACTCAATATTCACTTTAAGGAAATGCATTTCTTCTCTTAAATCAGGGGACCAGGAACTACAAGATTACAGCATTTATTCCACTGCTGTCTTTTGCCAGTGGTGGTAATGAGCTGAGAGTTGAGCAAGTATTTGTAGATAATTACAGAATATAGAGAAATACAGTTTGGGAATACCTGAGTAAATATAAAATATAATAACATATAATAAATGACAATATAAATATATTCTATAATAGTTAAAAATATAAAGACATATTGAATTAAAATTGTCTAACTACAAGCAGTAAGTGGAAGAACAGAGGGAGAATTGCAATTTAATTATCTTGGTCTCCATTCTGGAATTTAATAAGCAGATCAATAATGTTATCTCTATAATTGCATTCCAAGAATATCATGCTAGTTGTTTTTGCACTTCATACCCTGCAGCATTTCCTGTTAAGATGTTTTCAGAATGTTTACAGTCATTTCTGTTCTTAGGCCTGGATTCATCAAAACACTGAGCTTATACTTAGCATTATTTCTACAGCATGAGTAGTATATTTATGTCTATGTATAAATGTTTTCTGGAATAGGGTTGGTTATAAACATGTAAAATGATTTGATGAATTTAAAACAAAAACTAAAACACAACTTATATTGACAAAATATGTTGTGTCTTCTCTAGTATCCTCAAATAAGAATATCTTCATATGATTTAAAGTGAATAAAATAAAATATATTACTTAGGATACGTTCTCTTTTTTAAAAATTACTGAATTTAATATTATTAAAGTATTGATTGTAGACTTGTTTTCAGGTTCAGCCTTCAAAAATCTATAGGTAGTGCTGACTTTGAACAATCAGAAAGCAAGGAAGTAATCTAGGAGGGAGGCTGCATTCTCCCTATCTGCTTAGATCTTGGCACATTTTCTCTTCAATTGCTCCTCACCCTTCAGATAAGCTTGAAAACAAACTTCAACCTTTCAGCACTATGCACACTTCACACATTCCTTCACTTCAGCAGCTGACTCTTACCTCCTTGAACAAGACCAAAACACACACAAAAACCATTCCATGTTCTCACTCCTAAGGAAACAGTAACTGTAGGTCAAGGTCACTTCAGAATGATTTAAATTTCTCTTTATTTCTTCTTGCCTGTAAGTTATTTCACTTCCTCTTTTTCCACAGAGGTTCCAGAAATGTTTGTGTGCTTCCTCCCTGCTTCCTCCAGTAATATTTTAGACTGATAAATATAATTCTGAATAATTTGGAGGTTTTTTCCATCGCATATTGGAAGTGACAGGGTGTGTCTTGTAGAGCTGCAGAATCTGTGGGAGCAATTGTCTGATGTGACTGTGGTGTTAGAATACACAGAATAAAGCATTGCCTTTATGGGAGACTTCCTCATATTGCACTGTTTAGATGCCCTAGCTTTTCATTTCAGAAGTCTTAATCATAAACCAACAAACCTTTTTGGATGCTGGGTGGAATATTAATTAAGAGCTTGTTTATTGACACAGCTCCAGGAAACCTCCTTGCTCTGTTACCCTGCCTCTGCCTTGATGAAAGAGCGCTGACAGCAGAATATCGCTTCCAATAAATCAGTTGATTTTTCCATTTCTTCTCACAGACTACTCCTAGATAGTGTTTAGGATCCTGATTCTTCATTTTCTGGTTCAACAAGTGTTTACCTGCAGTATACAACACTTAAGTTTTATCCCTAAGAATGGTTTGATTTATTACTTTTGATCATTGTCCAAATCCTCTTGTATCTTGACCTTGTGAAATCTTTTCCCAAAGAGTAACCTTTTTTATTCTGAGTATGTACAATTGTTTGTGGATTTTTTTAAATGGTTTTGTATGATATATTGCTTTTTCAGTACTCAACATGCATACTCTTCTTCTTGCACTTGGCTTCTGTTTAAAATTGTGTTAGCTTTAAATAGTTACAGTAGGGCTAATGCAAAAAGTCAAAAGTAAAACATGAGGGAGTTTGCTCATTTTTCTTGTTCATAAATATGAGCTTGTGGTGATATTACTTGCAGCTGTAATGCCTATGATTCTCCTGCTGAGTCTCCCAATCTGTCACAAATTAGCTGGAAGTTTCACAGAATAAGCAAAAGTCCCCTTTACTCCTACAGGATGCCTGTTTTTTAAGGGTGAGAGATGATCTAGAGCTAGAAAATATCCTATGAAAGTCTGAGGACAATTGTAAAGAGTGAGTATTGTGTGATATTAAGAAATAGAGCTCAGAGTCCAGGGCTAGACTCCCTAGACACCCACAGACATATGACTAAATTCCTCTCCAGAGGCAATGGAGCAGTGGATGACAACTCATTTTCCAACTAAGTGTTCTAATCATTGCAAAGTCTCTACAGAAAAGCCAGGTGACACTTCTCTGCCTTCCAGAAGCACTCTAAAAAGGTTGAGTCCCGTCAGGAGAAACCTCTCTATTTAGGGGTCACTTAAATAAGTGGAGCAGAGCCCTTTCAGTGAAGTTCCTACATGACAGAGAGGCTTGGTTTTCTTTGTCTCTCATTTCTCATTCTGCTTAACATTCCTTATGGGCTATCTCCAGGCAGCTCCATGATTGGTGAGTGGGAAGTACCAAGACATGTTTATGTTTTAGTCATGGAAACACCCACAAGGCTGCAATAAGCAAGCAGTCTAATTCCTATCCTTATCCTTATTCCTATCCTGTGTTAAACAAATGAGGTGGACCAAAGGAATGAAGTTCAAGCTAAAACACTAGACAGGGATATAACTGTCCAGCTTCTCTGGGTAGTTTGGGCTGAACTGCAACTCATTTTTGTGCAAGTCTGGTCTGACAAAGGCATTTTGGTGTCAGTCAACATTCTTCTGTTCCCAAGTACAATTAAGTCTGTTTTGTTTTCCCAAGTTGCATATTTGCCAACCTCATTCTTTAACTGAATGCATGAATACGTCACTCATGGTAACTCTCAAAGTAAAAGTGTAATTACCATACAGTGTGTTTGTACAAGCAAAATATACACTAACTCTGCAGGAATTTTTGTGCTACTGTGGACCTATAGGCTTGGTGTTTTTTTCTTTTAATATGCATGTTTTACTCCCCTTGGCAATGCACTCATACTGAAGAAAGAATGGACACCTTAATCCTGCTTGGCAAGATTTCCCTTTAAAGCTTTAGTCCCAAGCAGGCCTGTAGTGTTTGTTGACCTTTTTGCACCAGACCAATCATTCCATTGTGGTCTAAAGTAAGACTTCCTTTTCTTGGCATGCAGCAAGGCAGAGTTTGATGATGAAGTCTTTGAAGTATAGTATCTGAAGCCCCAAGAAAAAAGCTGCCTCAGCAGCCATGTCAGTAGCAAAGGTTGCTACAACATTTTTTCATTGTAGTGTAATTTCAAATAATTTGAAAAGGTCTCAATATTTAAAAAACTCTGTTCTAGAGAAAGATTAAGAAATAAGTCTCTTAGTGTTTCCATTAGATCTGATTCTCTCCATGTAGAATTCACCAGTCAATAACTTCACCATCAATAACTTCAATGGGATCAGAATAACACCCAATGCCAAGCTTGTGTCAATATGAGAAGAAAACCTCTCTTTTGCAGTCAATTTAACTACTTAAAAATTCTTAGTAGGAAGACGTCTGGGGTGCTTAAATGTTATTAGTGTTAATAAGGCTTACCCATTTCTTTCAGTGCTGTTTATAAATAGAACAGAAATCTCAGTACTTTAGGAGACAAAAAGGAACAACTCTGTTAGAATTTTTTTTCAAATTCACTAATATAAATGTCCACTTGCCTCTGTGTTTGAATTTATATTTGAAAATTCAGTGTGCTATATTATATAAACTATAAAAATGGTTCCAAGTAGTCACAGCCTTTATAAATTATGAGAGAGAGAAAAGAAGTATATTAATTTATATGTTAACGTTTCCTGAAAGAATCTAGTCATCCTCTTTTATCCATGTACCTTAAGAAATTACATTAGTTATGATCAGTTGTTTAAAATATTTTAAGAAATATATAATGGTTTACTACCATGCTAAACAACATAAAGCACTATTAGCCACAAATATGATCAACAAAACTAACATTGTAAAGCCATAAAAAAGAATTGTGCACCCAGTTAAATAAATAAATAATTTTAATTGATGTACAAAAATCTTACAACCTCTATTTTAAGGATGCATGATGTTTTCTAAATGGAGAGCTTGCAATGTGAAAACCAGAACAAACCAGTAATGGTTTTTACTGTACTCTGCAACATCTGTGTGTGGAACAGAATTATAACAGTATTAAATTATAGTTTTCTAGCAGAAGTCTTTGATTTTGTCTTTTTCCCATTTTGCATTTTCCTTTCCCCTCTCCCAAGTCTTTCTGCTATTGATGATGAGTTTACAGGCTAAAACTCTGCTACTTTCAATGAAGTATTATTCTATGAACGTTTCATGGTCTTTGACCATTTGGTTTGTCTCCGTGACTTAAAAGGGAAGCCTACCAATAGCTTCAGATATTCTGCATAAGTGAGGAGCTGGACATAAAAGAAGAAAAGACATTATGAAAACTCAAGACAGTACAGAGTTCATGATGTCAGGCTTATAACATGATGAGAGCGAGAGCTGGTTGAGTGATAAGAGCCTCATGGTCTTCACCATTTGCAAGGTGCTCTGAATGCAGTGCTCTAACCACAACATAGACTCTTCCCATGATCATGGATAAGAAAAATAATACTCAGATTTCCCATGAGTGTCTTCAGTGCCTTGTTTGAATAATGAGAGGTTAGGGTCTTTGGTTAGGTTTCTGCCCTGCGCATTAAGGGAATAACCTTGGGCAGCTGCCAGTATCTTTTGCATAGAATGGAGTTAATGAATTCACACAAAATGGATACAGTGTATGCCATGGTAATCAGACTGTGGAACAGTCAGGCTGTGAATGTTCTGTTCCATGTCTTTTGTTCCCATCACACTCTCTACTCCCACTGTACCTTGGAAGTTCACCTGCCTGCAAAGGGGAGGACTCTTTTCTTGGTGCTCCTTGCACCAAGTCACAATCGCAAAATAAATGAATGGTCATCTTTCATGAACATCCATACATACCTCTTGTGTTATGCCATGCTCTAACAATTACACACTTGTTCAGTTAAAAAGAATGTCCAGGTTAATGTAAACTTTGAAAAAGTTAGATAGGTTTATTGACTTAATTGTTTCCTGCACTAGTACCTATGAAAAGGCATTGTCCCCTCTTCTCTTAGCTATGATTCTTATTTGGTTATTTCCTATTCTTTTATCCTATTTATTTTGTCCAAAAATCAGAACATGTCATTCCTGCTGCTTTATTATTTTTCTCTTAGGAAACTAGTTTTGCTATTTTTCATGGTCATTAGTTTTCATCGTCCTAACTCACTTTCTTAGAACCATTGGAGATGGACTGCTTGCTAGTTTTTCTACCCACTTGCTCAGTAAAAGCAATGAGCTGAGGATGATAATTAGACAATTACAGCTGGGCAGTCAACATTTTTAAGTATGTAGGATCCAGTGCAATATGTAAGACACAATGCAATAGCAAAGAGACTATTTCTGCATAGGCCAAGATTGTGTCAAAGGATGTGCTGTTTTGAGATAGCAATGAACTGTATTACACAATACAAAGAAAAATGAAAGAAAAATAATTTAAACATGATCTTTCTGTGAACTCATATAAAATACAATTTTTGATATTGTGTAAATTGATATTTTCCTATAGAATTTTCATGTTTATGTCTTTAAAGATATGTTTTTCATGCAATAATACATTTTGTAAAAATAATGAGGTCCTCTGATCATTTTCCTCCCCATTACTGGGTAGCACTTCCAGCGCTATGCAAGCACAGTTGGCTACCCAGGGACCCTGATGCCAAGTTGCGGAGGATATTCTTGTAGCAGTGACAAATAGCTTGCTGGTGGGCTGTGCAGAGTGTTGTTCTGGCAGCAATGAAGTTGTCTATGTGTCTGTCACTTGGTTAGGCTACAGAAAGTCTAGGTGGTTTGATTTTTTTTTCCGCCTTTGGAGAACTTTGTTTTAAACTTGCATGTGTTTCTGGTGAATTAGTTCATTTGACAGCAAGGTTCTCAGCAGACCCCTCACAAGTGTTACATGTGAGTACCTATATGATGAAAGAGAGAAAAAATCTTCACAGTGCCATACTTGTTTTCCATACAAACCTACATGCTGCCATTACAGCCACCCACATATCGTTTGACAACTCACTTATGCATCAAGCATCTTAATGAATCAGGACTGAACAACAGAGTGTCCTTGTATAAAGCCACATATTTTAAATGTTATTCTGATTTTATGGCTTTCTGGTGAAAAATCTGAGTAGATTGTGTGATCTGTAAGCAAAAGTTCATGCACGGGCTCTGTTCTGCTGCTCATAATTCTCATATTGAAAGCCTTCTATGTGGTTGATTTAAATTTTAAAATACTAACGTCAGGTGACTACCAAAAATCCAATAACTCTTAGTAGATAAATTAGCTTGTAGACGTATACAGACAATCCCTACAGTGTCTTTTGACTGCCTAAGAAAGTACACAATTTAAAGCTTCTAGATAATTTATGGGTAAAATGCAAACTAGCTGACACTGCTGGATAAAAAATAAATGCTCCTCCTATTGTACTTCTGAGTTTATAATTAAATGTGAAATTTAAACAAAACCCTAAAATGACAAATATATGAGGTATTGTATTTAAAAACAGGAAAGAAAAGCATCAATATTTGTATAAAGATGCAGGAATAATTTAAGATCCTTTGGAATGATAACAAATGTACTATATAATAGCTCTGCTGAATGATGTAAGCCTAGACTAAGTAAAAGGAAGTAAACGTTCTTTTCATGAAAGTCAATATACCATGGAAGGGTTTTAAAAGGACCTAACAGGCTTTTAATCTTATAAAGGAAAAAAAAAAAGTTTATTTTTGTTCTTTCTGTGTATATAGATGCATTTGCTGATTTGATTATCCATATTGGCAGATCAGGTTAAATGTACTTTGAGACAGACTTACATTCTTTAGTGAGCCACTGTACTGCTTTTACATTCACAAAAGATTTTTTTTTTAATTACCAATTAAAAAAAAAAAACTGCTGCTGGTAATTAGAAAAATAATCAAAGAACTCTAAGTAAAAGTACTTGGAAGAGATGTTGAAAGGTATTTTAACATTGTAAATTAAGGGTACAGAGAGGAAATTTCAGCTAAAAGTGATGTTTGAGTTAGTTTGTTTTCATTGTGTCCAGTGATAGTACTTAAGTCAGCCTCCTAGACTACATGGGTATTGCTAAACTAAACTCATCAAATTTGCAACTATAGCTTTGCCAGAGACATTTTTGAAAAGAGCCGACAGCAGAGATTTTCTAGCTTTCATCACTTAGGAGCACAGAGTGAGGCTATTGATCTTAAAATTGCTGGGATTTTCAAAGGAGACTGCTTGTTTGTTCTGTGCTGTTGTCACTGAAGTGGTTAAAGCTTTGTTTGTTTGTTTTGGTTCTGAATGGCTCTTAATGGATTAAGCATTCCAGCTTTCACCAAAGCTGAAACTGTTTATTAAGGTATCAAGATATAAACTAACCTCTGAGAATTTTAACTAACTGTATAAGGCCATGCAGCCCTAATGACCTATCCATGTGAATCCTTTTGAAGGCTTTGATGTGTTTGTTTTTGCAACTTATACCATACAGAATTAACTTAGTTGTTTTGGGGAAAACAAGTCTATGTGAAATTGGACATTATAATGAAATAAGGGGTATTTTCCCTCGCAGATTTTATGTAAGTGCTCTAAGTGCTTCATCAAATCATAACTATTGTTACAATTGTACAGTGTACAGCATACTCTAATGAAATATTTATAGTGTTTTATTGGCTCTAAATGCTTTACTATTTATTTACAAAAATGACCAAAAAAAAAAACCCTCCATCATATTTAACCCAATAGATGAGACATGTTCTAAAAAATTACCAGTCTGGACATGGATAGAGATATCCTAGATTCTTTAGGATTAACATCAAATATATTTATAGAATACATTAGACTTGGAATTTCTACAATCAGATTTAACCAAATTTTCAAGAGAAAGGTTTAAAATCCTGTTCTAGAGTAACCCAGTATGCTATTGCACACCAGAGGTGGTAGAGAATGTAATTCACAAAATGAGTGATTATGGGAGACCAAGCAAAATGCTTTAGTTTCCAAATTTGAACAGGTCCACATTTTTGTTGTGTTTCCAAGAATCATCCTGATATCAATGTCAGAAACAGGTTACCTTAGTCTTCCAAAACTCTTCAGGAAGAGCTTCAACTTCAAAGTCCTTAATAAAAATAAAAGAAATATTAAAATCCAATTAGTGGGGTTTTTCGGGGGGAGATAGCTACACAAGGTATGAAAACTCCCACATTCTATCCAAAGCACCTGGCATTACACTTTTTCATTATACATTTTTGCGCAGTACATACTAATGTGAGGCCTAAGTATAGACAAAAAATAATGGAAAAAATAGTGAAAAATAATGAAAACTTTGAATCTAAACTCCTGTTGTTATTTTAAAGATTCATATTGCTATCTAGTCCCAACTAGAGGTAGTCTTGTAGTTGCAACTTCCAAATGTACAATATTTGTCTCAGCTCAAAAGATTTGATTTAGGGAAGAAGAGATTCATGTGCATGGGAAAAGTTATTTGATACCAACTACTCAATAAGATTATGATTATTTTTTAAATGCTCTCCACCTGGCTTGGTGCATATAATTCTACTATCTTCAGTGAATTCTCTTACATGCCTTTTAGTGCATCATGTGCATGGGATAGTATATATAGTATATATATATATACATAGCATATATGCATATATATAGCATTGAACAAACATGTTCAATTTCTGTTTCTCATTACCTCTGTACTCATTCCTTAATAACTAGTGTTCTAAAACAGAAATCAATAAATAATGTCTACCAATAATTGTAAGTGACAGTTTTTGGATGCATACACATGTCTCACAAAAGGTTTGGAGTTCTGGAGAAAAACCTCAAAACTCCTGTTACTAACTAGGGTTAATTGAATTAAAAAATAACAGTATAGGAACTTGGCATAAGCAAAAGTGTTTTTGAATGAGAATATGTGTCAAGAGTCATCTATTTAAGGTAAAGTTAGTAATGTTTTTATGATGTCTTTGCTACTTTAGATAAATTCACACATTCATTGGAGAAGTAATTATCATTGTAGTATTTCTGATCTTAATATAAGAAGAAACTGATGGATTAAGTGCAATAAACTGATGTTGCACAACTTTTTTTCTTGTATGTCAGTGAGGAAAGAAAAATTATTTAGTCCTCAGCATTTTCACTCAGGTAACATTACAGGAACTTTTGCTCCAAGTTCTCAGTAAGATCTTTGGAAACACTAAAGTCAGCTTTTCTTCATTTAGGTACTTTTTTGTTGTTGTTTCTGATAGATGAGAAGTATGAACAGCATCAGGAAATACCACTGTTTTTCTGTCTACTATCAAAAGGCCATTTTTGCACCACCACAGGGGGCCCAAAGGCCATCAAAAGGGGTACTACAGGTACCCCTTTGTAACCACTTCTGGAAGAAAACTCTGGAACTGATACAAACTTTATGATGCAATTTATGGAAAATTCATACATTGAAACATTCATTGATAATTACAAGAGTCATTCAGCTTGAGTAGTAAAAGAGCCCTCAGCAGCTGAGGACTCTAATAAACTCAAATCCCATGTGAACCATCACACAAGGGTGTGTTAACACTGAATGGGTTATATACCCATAAATAGCACGAGGAATTGGAATAAAGCAGCTCAGACCTAAAGCTTTGTAAACACTCTCCTTGAAACAATCTGATTCCAGTGAGACAAAACAGAAGTGCAGTTACAGAACTGGAGCCAGAATGGGATGTTACAGTATCAGAAAAGTATATTTCACTTACTTCATTTCTTTTCTACTGTAGAAAGTTACTCTTTTTTTTAAGACCCTTTTGCGTCATTGCACTAAGAAAAAATTCTAATCTATTATCTGAGAATATAAATGTAAGTTATTAATTTTATTTAATTAACCTATAGGGAGGAATGGAAAATACTCTGTTAACACTATTAATGTCAATGAGAATGTTTTGAGCATCTGTTTATCTTTAAATACCTTCCTGTTTTTTGCCACAATTAGTTGTTACAGATTTTTAGCCCACATAAATTCAAAGAGAAGCAAGAGAAGCTTATCAGATAGATAGACAGATATATGTATCATATATCCTGCATTATACATGCATTTGTGTATAATTCTCCCATTTCACAGAATCAGAATGGTGTAGGTTGAAGGAAATCACCTTGTCCAGCCCCTCTGCCGAAGCAGGGTCATCAAGACTTCATTGCCCAGTCACATAGCCTGATGGCTTTTGAATATCTTCAAGAATGAAAACTCCAGAACTTCTGTGGTCAACCTTTGTATGACTGTTTTAAGTTTTAAAAAAATACATTATATTGAGATTTCCCTTCATATTAATTTTCTAGAGGATTTCCTAGCAATTTACACAGAGTTTGTTACAGTAGTTCAATCAGCCTTCAATCTCTATCAACCTTTTCTCTGAGTTTTGACTCTGCTGTGGACAGATTACAACTTCTGTTGGAGTGAATTCATTAAAAAATAAAAAAGCTGCTAGAAGGTATACTGTAATTGTAGCTTGACTGTTTCTTCTATAATGTGTATTCATACTTATATCTTTTCATCCTAGGACACTATTTCACTATCAGCTGAGGAAAGAAACCATTTGTCCTTCAAAGTCAACAGAAGCTACATGTCATTCCCTGGTAGGATGAATCCTTACAAGCAGTTTGACATTGTGGAAATACCACCAGTATGAGCTGGTATGTTGCTAAGAGAACACAGGTGGAGGAAATGTGGATGCAAACCAAGTTAAATTGCATTTACCTTTTCAGCTGCACTTGAAGTAAAAATTGAGCAAAGATCATTTTTTTAGTACCTAAAATATTACTGACAGTAATATGCCAAAGTCACAACTGTGCTGTAGATAAGGTACCTACTTCTATTACTATAAAGCTGAAGCAATGCATTTATGTGATAGAAAATTATCCAGGATATAGGAGTACTATAATTCAATACTTAAAAAATACTAAATTCAATATTTAAAGTTTCTTGCATTAGTTCTAACTCCTGCTCCCTCTCCTGTACATGGCAGACATATCATAGGGTGAAGAATACCTAAGTGATGTGCAGTCACTTAGGTGACATTCAGTCAATTTGTTCATATATACATCTAGGCAAGATAATTTGTGCCTGTTTTCAAATTTTATTACTGGCACATGCTATGCTCATAATTATGGGAAAAGAGCTTGAGAAACATGAGACCTTCTGCATTGGTTCAGAAGAAAATCATCAGATACTTCTCTGCACTTTTTTCTACTTTAAAAGTGTCTTACTTTCTGCTAGAGAGCTGAGTTGGGAGCTCAGTATCCTGGTATCTACCAACTCAATTGTATTCTGAATTTTTTCATTGTATTAGTGTAACAGTGGAAAATAAATGTGGATGAGGTCTTCAGCAAAAGTATCATATTATAGCAGTCCTGATCCTGTGCTTTTCTGAGCTATATTATGGGCTGATCTACAACTTGGCATTAGCAGACATGATCTTCTGTTTACAATTTCCCCTGCAAAGCAGTTTTTAGTTCTTGAAAATCTTAAATATAGATCATTTGGGATGAAGCTGAAATTAGCAGATTCAATGAATGCAAGTTATGTAATAATATGAAGGAATTCAGAAACACAAAGTAATACCATATAATACAGAAATCTTCATTTGACTATTCATGGAAAAAGTTGCAAAGTCCTGGCTTTCAGCATTTATATAAACTTGAAAGGTGAAACCCTATGGTTCTTGAAAACCATGGAAAGGTTTTGGTGATTGAGGTGAGGAGGGTGTTGGCTTTATTACACATATCCCTGCTTTTCTCTTCAGTATTCAAACTCAGAGGTGTTGCAGTCACAGGTGTTTCATTGAGAGCTAAATGCTTCTTCCCTCTTTGCTCAATTTGACAACACATTAAAATTTTAGGGAGAGAAAACTAAAAAACCCCAGGAATAGGCCTCTCTTGAAACAGACTTCCCAGACCAGTGTAGGTGATTAAGAGAGTTGGATTCCGATTTGGTAGGTAAGCAAAGAATCTTTTCTTCAAGACTGTGTAATATATTACTGATATCCAGTCAAGACATTTGAGTTGTTTCTCCCGTAAGAAAGCTGTCAGAGTTCATGTTAGCTATATTCACGTAACTATTACAACATCTGTCATACTTGGTGGAAGAAATCTCTTTATACACTGCTAGGCTTCTTTGTTTTATTTAACTTTTCTATCTAATCTTTTGCAATCAATCATGTAGCAGTTGCTTAACTTATGAGTCTAAAAGTAGTCAAAAGCTCTATTTGGTTTACTTTCCTTGCCTAGCATATGCAAGGATAGCAATACTGCTCTGGAAAATAAAATGAATAAATATCTTGATTATACAGCACTTAATTTTCTGAGATAAATACCATGTGTTTCCTACTGGGGACACCAAACACTCCTAAAGATTTCTTAGTTTCTTAGGTGACAGAATTTCTGATTTATTTTGCTGATAGAATGTGTTTCCTGTGCTCATGAGACTTGGTTGAGACACGTGAGAGAGTGATAAGACTCAGAGAGACCACATTTCATCAGTATATAGGAGGGAAGCCAGTGAATACTCCTTTCCCAATCATCAACACTTTCTTTTCATCATACAATTTTAATTGCAGCACCCTCCTCATGCAGGAAGAGAATACAGTGGAAACTGTGTAAAGCTACTTTCTTTATAATTCTGGTGATTGACAACCAAATGCCAACAAGGTCTCTTGTCCCATCCAGGCCCTGGAGGGAGCAGGACATTCACTTTATCCAACTTCATGGTATTAGTGGACCAGTCACTGGGTTCCCAGTGTGGTCAGTGCAGAGTGACAGATTCCTACAGCTGGTGTTTCAGGATACAGAAGTTAGACTCCTGCTCTGTCTCCACTAAAGGAATCACTTCCATTCAGACCCTTACTTTTTTGCTGCTCAAGAAATGCAGGAAAAAATGAGAAAAGTAAATAACATTCCCTAACACTAATGCAGTGGGTAGTGTAAACCTTCTGGATGGAGTTTATCTAGCATCTCCTGGTAGCAATAATTCAATTATTACTATTTTTTTCCCATTAGTAATCACTATGCCTTATATCTAAAAGATTGTGAAGAAACTAATAATCCTGACTCAGCTGCTTGGCAGGATCATTCAAAGTAAATATAGTGCAATTCCTAACTAAAACCCATAGCCTGGTCAGACCTGTGGTCTACACAGTTCTAACATTATTTAGTCAATAATATGAGAGACTGGGGCATCAAGCCTGCCGGTGCAGTTTCAAAAGTCCCTCAAGGCAGCAGTAGGAGTGAACTTACTTTTGGATGTAATTCACAAACAGGGAAATAAGAATTAGGAGAAGGGAAATGCTGCTCTTCTCATCCTTCATCTGCTCATGCATGTCTTCTGGCTATCAGAAGAGGGCTAGCTATTCCAGAAGGCATTTCCTCTCTATCCTTTCATCAGCCCCTGCTCTGATCACAACATACACAACACTTTCTACTAACAAGAGATAGGAGAATTGGGCTTTTGCTTAACTACCAGTGGGATATTGCATGTGTGACAGAAGACACACAAGATTAGCGACTACACTTCATGATTAGATCCTAAAGGACAGTTAGACACATTTTTGCCAGTGAAATAAATTTATATGATTTTCCACATATGGGAAGAAATTATTTAAATGGCAAGGTGCAAGAAACATCATGAGGAAGTTTTACCTTTGAGTAAAATATTCAAAATCAGTGGAGATATACGAGTTGTTGAGACAGTGTTGTCTTGGTACTGAAGGCTTAAACTGCAAATTTTGTGAGTTTCAGTTTACTAGTTCAGATCTTCAGGGGAATGCATGTGGGGATTTTTCTGGTAGTACCATCTGATCAGCAGTTTATGTCTATGCATATATACCTGTTGATTTCTTTGTCAATTTTCTGAAGAAACTAATAAAGAACCTGTCGAAAGTATGTTTTTATGAACCTTAAAAAACTAGTGCAATTAATGTATAGAAAAGTATCTCTGGTGTTCATCCTATATTTTTTCAATACGCTATCCCTAAAAAATCAAATGTAACTTTAATTGAGTCACTGTATAAGCATAACTTTAGCTATATAATTATTTTTCAATGTACTAATTTAATCTTTTCAAATAGCTATTCCTCTGTGACTTTAGCCATTGCTGGCTCTGGTCTGAGGTTAAATGAGTTCCATATAAACTTCTTGTTGCCTTTTAATTTGGCGGCCTTGAGCCTCTGACTTAACGTGGTTTTCAGTGTTCACAAGTTTGAGATTAAACGGACCAAGCACTTGTACGTAGCACCCAGACCCTGACCCTAAATATGCAAAATTAATTGGCTACTAGCTATCATATTGTTATGACCACACAGTATCTCCTGAGTAAAATGAGCAGCAAAAAAAAATAAAACCAAACAACCACATTTTATAAGCACTCATCTGTGCCTAACAGCTTCCTTTTCTACTGCAGGGTTTCCCTTTGTATTGTTGTTGTTATTATTATATTTAAAATAGGTTATTTCTTTAACTATCAATTGCAATAAAACTTGATTACATACATTGGCTTTCAGAAAACAATTATAGGCCATCATAGGCACCTCAAGTCATTTGCTCTTCACCATGGAAAAGGATAGTTTAAGGACTTGTTTCTGCCAAGTTCTTTTTTTCACCCCTCTGCCCTCCCCACCCCCATTTTCACCCTTACCAAGTATTTTCACAGCAAAGTAAAAACAGTGGGATATAATATAAAATAAAAATAGAAGCAATATAAGGTTTGCATTTTATAGCTGTATTTGAGTACATTTCAAATGAATGTTTGTTAAACAGGGGGAAAAATCAGACTAGCATTGTCATGATTCTAAGAG
>NC_139486.1:25607912-25627912 GCF_008360975.1 Lichenostomus cassidix | reverse complement strand
TGAGGTAAAGGCATGAGTAATGATTGTTGAAACTGTGGGAAGTGGAGTGTCTTCTTCCTATAGGACTTTGAGACATTGTCAGTGTACTCTTTTATTAATCATAATAAATGACTGCACTTATTAGGATGTGCAAAACCCTGTTTAAATATTCGAGTTTGAGACTGCTTTTTTCTACAGCTGCTGTAGATTTCACCCACCCCTTCAGAAGCCAAACTCTTCCTAATAAAGGATGCAAAAGAGAAAAGAGGTTGGTGTCTAGAACTGAGAGTGAAATCTACAGCCTCAATACAATAGTGCACAGCTCAGTTCTAAATGTTTGAAAAGGCTTTTATAAGCTTCTTCAGCCTTACATGCTGGTTTCATCCAGAAATCTGCTAGTAATGTTTAAAAATCCCATTCCATAAACAAACTGAAAGTGAAGGGGTCCAGACACTTCATAGAAATATTCTGCCTTGCACACAGAAAATCTAACAAATATTTGTTAGTTGTTACAAACACAGCATAAGCTGTCTTCAATGCTTTACTATGGAACAAATTTCCAGCAAAAATTATGCAATCACCATACTTTTTATTATCACCCTCATTGTGGTCTGTGAATGTGATTACAATCTAAGTAAATCAAAAAATGGCACTGCTAGCATCAGTGAGGAGTGGATCAGGCCCTTTAGGATCGAAACAAAACAGAGCTGTTGCCAAAGTGTTGTCAATAACTTGAAGCATTAAAACATAACCAGTTGGGGGAAAAACAAAGGTCTTGTCTTAAGCATTATAAATAGAAATACATTTTTAACTTTCTGGATTTTGACGTTTTTGAAGTCTTTTGCATCATGGGCTAGCAACTTTCTCCATCTTTAGAGGCAAACTAAAATTCTGTACTATTTGCATGATTCTAAAGTCTAGGACAGTTAGGAAAACACAAACTACAAGCCTCATAGTTATATTATGCAAGTTGGCAACCCTGCAAAGGCTAGATGTTCACACAACTATGAATAACTCTGTAAATAATAATAAGCATTCCAGAAATTAAAGATGCAAAAGGGTTATTTAGGCAAACTCTTTTTCAAAATTCCTAGGTTTTATGAGAATCAAGAAATAGGACTTTAAGCACAGTTGTTCAATTTTTCGTGCTCTCTGTACACTATGTTATTTTCTCCCCTAGTCTTCATGTGTTATTTTCTGTTATTTGTTATTTGGCCAAGCTATTTATTCTAGAGTTAGTACTCCCAAAGGACTTAGTCTTGATTTATATTTCTTTTTTGAAATTATGCATCTGTATTTTTCTACCCCTAAATTGAACTGCACAACTAAAATTATCTGCTGTGTATCTTTAGTTACACAGGGCTTTAAAATCAGCTGATTAATTCTCAAAGGTCTGTAGACACCTAACTTACCGTAGTCTTTTGAATGTTTTTATTGTTTTTATCAAATTTCCTTCTATTTAATCATATATTTGGGGATTTGTGATGCACAGAGCAGTAAATATTGGCACGCTTTTATCGCAAGATCTCCCAGCTGCATCTGCATAATATAAAAATTGTAGATAGACATGAGATTTCTTCCTTTCCTTCTGTACATTACATCATCAACTCTCATTTTACATGCTATTATAGACTGAAGGTATCCACAAGTTCCTGTTCAATACAGAAAATAAATTACTAGACTTTCTTTCTGTTTTTTGCCTTCTGCAGTTGGCTTCTCCAGAGCAGGAGATTTAGTAGTGGAGGTCTTTGAAACTTGTATTTCATGTTCCATGCACTTTTTTTTATTTTTGTGATGTGGGGAAAGCCATGGGTAAGTTTCTGACTATTTCGCATGTGCAACAAATCCCCTTAAAGACTGTCTTCATTTCTGGAAAATAAAACAGGTGAGAGCATAATAAAAAAAATGTGTTCAGTTGGACTACAAGCAAAGGGCCTCAGCTTCCCAATTTGGGCAACACTATGTATCTTTAAGCTACTCAAGCAGGTCATCCAAAGCAGCAGGTCAGGGCTGCCACTAACTGGATATGTCTGTGTGTGTTCATCAGTGGCTGCTGAGTGCAGAATGAGTTCATCTAGGAGAGCAAAGTTCTTGGAGAGTGGGTTATGGTCTGAACATAGAGCAGGTTACTGCAGAGAATGGTGGGCATTAAACTGTTTGGCTGTAACCTTTACGTGTTCTCCCTGAAAATTGTTTCATGCTCTCTGGCTTACTTTTCCTGTTCTAGTGCCTTACAACTCAGTACCAGTGTTGAGCAAAAATTAGTAGTTTTCACTTAATGATGATCTGTGCTTTCAGACTGAAGCTAGGATGACTTCCAGATTTTCATTAAGTAAAATGTATTTTTAACTGTGAGTTTGAAACAATCTTGTTATTCTGAAGCCTATCACATTTTTGGTTTGGTTTGGCTTTTTTATCTATTTGTGCCTATTGTGGAGCTTCATGGCTGCTTGGAAGACTACACATTCTGTGGCTTGTATAGGATAGATTGACTAGTTTCTCCCAGTGTTTTGAGGGAAATTGCAAAAGTCCTTATCCTTTGTATAGTTTACATTTCTGTAAAGCAATGGCTCATAATTTGCAGGATGTTCACAGGCACATTGAAGTTTCAATGACATTCTTGGTTTCAAGAAATTAACTAATATTCTAAGATATATTTCTTTTTAACTGTTTGAGTTGTTGTTTTTATTTAAAACTTTAAATAATTACACTTACAGAAAGAGGTAATATGACTAAGCTCAAATTAAAAAGTTTAAAAGTCTTACTGCAGTGCTTTGAAACTTAAAATCTCACAGATATTTCATATCATTTAAAGCTGTGCCCTAACTTACACTGTTCAGCAGTCGTAAACCGTCCTTTCATCTGTCAAGCTTAATTTACAGAAAATGACCAATTTATTTGTTCTGAAGTAGAGAAAAATGGTAAAGTATTTCTTTCATGCACTATAAGCGAAATATTTGTTTCTAAACAGCAAGCTTTATTCCCATCTCTGATGAAGCAAGAAAATTGCACCTCTTCACCTTTCAGATTGGCTCCTTCATATTATTCATGCTAGTCTTTTCTCACTAATTTTATGATTATAATGAGGCAATGGCGTGCTAGTTAGCACAGAATGACCTTTTAATTGAAAAGCTGTAAATTCAGTCTCAGTGGCCAACACTGGCAGAAATTTAAATAAATAAGGCTGCAAAGCCCTTGCAATGGGCTGGCCTCTTGACCAGGGTGCTACCAAAGTCCTGGTCGCCTGTCATCTGGCGATGCTTTGTAACTCCTCAGTGTTAACTGTCTGTCTTGTTACAAGTTAGGTTAGCATGAGAAGAACAAAGAGCATGGAGTCTTTTATTGGTTAAACAGAGGAGTTTGCATTTGAATATCTTCAATATCTGATCTAATGCTATACTTTATAAAGCAGCCTTTTAGTCACATAAGGCTTATTGTTTAATTTCCAAATAATGATAAAAATCTAGACAGATTGATGCATGAGTAATTTCTGTTTCTTTATACAGTTTCTCTTGATCATAGTTTTAATGTTTGTGCATTTATTATTTGAAAGCACTAATAACATTGGTTTGGTGAGATTTTCTTTGTGACAAGCACTTAAGATTGGTGCCCAGATACTACAATGATAAGGTCTTTTTAAGTGCTAGAATTTTTGTTAGCAGCTCTGAGACATTGTGCAGCATTCAGGGTGCCTTAGAGATACCCAGTTTATGAAATGGTCATAGCACATTATCCTACTTACACATAAATTATTACCTCTCAGGATCTTGATGTTGGTGCTTGGCATGGTCTCACTAAAGTTCACAGCTAACACTAGCTAATGCTGTATTAGTAAAAAATAATAAGAGTTGATAGTTTTGTATGACATAAAGCAGCTTTATGCTTTCAGTGTCATGCATCTTTATCAGGAATGCATCATACAGACCATGGAAATTTTCCATATCCTTTAAAGTTTTGCATTCTGTATATTTGGTTGTTAGACAAATAGAGCAAGCTTTGCTGACTTCATTTTCATTCTTGGCAGCATGTTTTTATCATAAGGCAGATAGTCATTAATTTACAGAATCAACGCTGGGAACAGCTTTTGTGATCTCATATTAAATTTTCGCCTGAATCCGCCCCTTGGCAAAAATTACTCACATCGTTAAAAAATATTTAATTAGGCTGTAGTTTATACCCAGCTCACTGGGGAAATGTTGGAATTAATATGATTTGCATGAATTCTGTTTCTCTTTTTCTGTTAGAGATTAGTTTTGAATTCAGTTCAGAGGGTCGCTGACACTGCCAAGGACTCACAATTGTGAAGGTCAAACAGGTAGCAAATACTTCCCCTGGGTAACTTCCCTGAAAAGACAGCTCAAAATTGCTTTTAATTATGGGTTACCTAAAAGGCCACTTGCTGTTTTTATTTTTCCACAATCTCTCAAATATTATGTGGCTGGAACTTCTAGGTAGACCACATCAGTTCAAATCTAAAACAACATAAGTCATGTTTTCAGATCTTTATCTTTTCTTAAAAATGTATAGCATGTAAACGCCAAACAGAGTGCACACAAACAGGCATACATATGTGTACATCTGTGTTCAAAACATTACTTTTGGTGTCTGTTCCTCTATTGCAATGGGGGGAACCCAGAAAACCCTTTTTCCTAAGGTTTGTAGGGAAAAAAAATATCATGTTTTGGAAGAAAAAATATATTCCTTCATAGCAATGCTTCCACTGGCTTAATTATTCTTCACAAGATAAGGTATAATGTTTAGTTATGCATTCTCTTGTTTATGATTTCAAGGGTTAGGAAAAAACCCCAGGGATCCACAATCCTATGCTTTTTAAAAAGAGAATTTAATGGAAACTTTAATTAATAATCTAATCAATCAATTAATCTCTGTTACATAAGTGTTGAAATCTAATTCTCCTTCATAGCTCTATCTGTGCAGGGAGAAATGACTGCCCACTTTTCAGGTTGATGGGGAACCATTACCGACACAAAGAAAAAGTGAAACTGTAATAGTTTTGTGAAGCTGATGCAGATGGTATGCCAAGAATGTACTCTTGGATTTGGGACAGATCACAATATGTCAGTATGGTGAGCTTGTGCAGTTCATTTCAGAAGTTCATTTTTTCTCTAGGGTATAAGAATGTAAGACCAGGCTCTGTGTAGTTAGGAGTTAACCTCTTTGCTTTGTGGAAACCCTGGAGATTATGACGCATTAGTAGTCAAAAAGTCCTGTTAAATAGTGAGCATCAGGTAGTGCTGACTTTTACCTTGAATTCAGAAAATGTAAACCATCTGCTTTATGAAATATGTGCAGACCACACCATGCTGTTGACTAGCCAAATGTTGATAAATAAATATTTATATATAAAGTGATTTATATAGGGCTTCTATCAGTACTGCAAAGGTGAGAGTCAGTTTCACCCTTATTCCTAGTGTTGTGAGTCAATCCAAACTCTCTGGAGCCTAGGACCCTGCCAGAGGTGCCTGCAGTACTGATGTCAATTTAATTGATAACAATGCAGATGATTCTTTCATGCACAAACTCATCTTCAAAGCAGACTGTGTATATGTGTCTGTATGCTTCCAAATGCTTTTTAAAAATCCATTAAGAGTCTTATATGTAGGAAAGAGAATTAAATCATAGATAGGACTGCACAGGTGTTGTACAACTTCTGTCACCAAACTTCTACTTTCTTTTGAAAAGTTAGTTCAATGTGTAAAAATCCTTAAAGAAGAATTTAGTGAAAAGCATTTTGCAGAGAAGTGTAAAAATGTAACCCATCTTTTAAAAAGGAAATAGAAAATCTGTATATCCTTAGCAATGTACTTAATCTTTTGGGCTGTATACCATGCACCACAATCAGTTCAATCTGTATATCAAAACTCCTATAAAGTCTGAAATGTGAGAATTTGATTACATTTTGAGTAGAGACTGTACACATAGGAAAATATGGTTTATGGCAATTTTTGGACTGCAAAAGTCTAATTAGATATTTACATCAAGATCTCATCTAGCTCCCTTTAGTTCTTTCCTACGGTAATAGAAAAGGCGAGAAACAAAATGTCATACTGAACTATCATTGAACCTAATTCCCTTTCTCTTGCATTCAGTGATTTACCATTTCTTTAAAGCAGTATATTTTTCCTTTTATCTTCGGCATATTCATTTTCCATCCTTTCCCAAGATGCAAATCCTGATGGCTTGAAATTACAGTCTGTTTGGCAAGGAAAGGCCACAGCTTTATTTGCAGCACAAATTGGTCCAAATACACTAGTATTAATTGTGCACAATATATACAAAAATAATAGCTTATGTTGCCAGCAGGCAGACTTTCCAGTCCGTGATTATAATACTCTTTTCCAACTGAAGAGTTTTGAATACTCTTGCCTGTCAGTGGAAAACTGACCATTCCAATCCACAAAAGTGGCACTGCTGTAAAGAAGAACACCCAGAATTTCTCACACAAAATTTTAGCGACTGAAAAAATCAGTTATATTCATTTGCCTACATCTTTATGCTATCCTTCTGCTCTTTTAGCTTTTTCTCCCTTCTGTTCCTCACCTAAGCATCATTATCCCTTGCAGTATCCAGGGACCATCAGTCCATAAATACATCATTCTGGCTGCATCTGATATAAAACACGTGTATTATACGCCAATGTATTATTTAAAACAACTTGCAATAAAATGCTGAATAGAGATTTAGGAAGTGCCAGTCAAGCACACAAGATGCCATGTTGTGATATGCTCTCTGGATTCCAGCAGCAAGGCAGCAACATACAGTTTTCCAAGCACATATTAAAAGCATGGCTACAGAACACCTGAGGTTTAAGACAGTGTCACACCTAAAATATGACAAACCATTTGTAATGTCATTCTGTTCTTGTTTCTGTAATTTGGATAAGAGACAGTTCCATGGTTAACATAGACTACTATTAACATGTTCAACTAGAGCTGTAGTTACACCTCAGAAAAAAGTCACTGGATAGCTCCCTGAAATTGTTAACTGAATGTGTAAAAGCAGCCCAAATGTGGAGTGTAATGAGAAAGGATATTGAGGATATCAGGAACATAAAGTGCAATCAAGGTCTGACAATATTTCTTTGCCAAGGCAACCTTAAAGAGAAGTGTTGGAGAATTTCTTGATTATTGGTATGTTAGGTACCTGGAGCCTTTCCCTGCAATGTGATTGATATATGACTGCGTGGTGATGGCTTGCAAGACATACCAGTTCTTGGACATTCTCAGATCACAGTCTTAGCAATAAACATAACATCTGAATCCTGCTGATCACAAAAACCTCTGGTTTTTTTTCCTTCTTCCTCTCTTTGTTTTATGTTCCATTATGATACCCATGGATTCAACTGCATATTCAGAATGGGAGCAGTACAAGATAGACACTGGACCCTGACAGATCCTGTGTGCTAGCAGAACAGCAGGACTATTCAAAGAAGTAACAAAAGCACCCTCACTGTGATTCATTTTGTAAGACAGACACTGGCATGCATTATCTGGGGGAGATGAATAAAAATTAAAACAAGAGAACAATTTAATATAAAAAAAGATTGAAAAAAGATGAATAAGAGAAAGGGAAAAGCCTAAAAATAATGCTTACTTGTTACAAATGCATGAAAGTAGGGACCATGTTTTATGTATTTTACTCTGCAGTGGAATCCCGACAGTGACTTGGTCACAGCTGTTTTAAACATACAAACAACTTTAAATAGATGTATTTAGATTTGAAGAAGTTTTAACCTAAAATGAAGGTTAGTTGTCATATACCTCACAAGATAAAGATTGCTCAGAGTCTAAAACTAATGTAGCTTTCCTGTTTAACTGGTTTTTAGTTAGTAGGTATTGTGAGTGATGCTGGAGGGAGAACTGAGCTTCATGTGTTGGCCTTATCATTGTGTTGCCGTTCACTGTTGCTCCATTCCTCAGATGTATCATTGAAAAGGCAAAGACCTCTTTTGTTCTAAATATTCTGTTTCATTACTCAATTAATTGAATGACAGAGAAGTCATATGAGTAAATTTTCACAGTCACTTAAACCCATTAAAAAGATGGCAATGTCTAGCTCTAAGTTCAGCTAAAAGCATACTTGGTCACTTGCAGTAGATATAAGAACCCAGGAAGCAATAAAGTCTAAGCAGAATATCCAGAAAGACAGTGGTGCAAGGATCCTCAGCACATATAGCTTTATGCAATTATTAGCAGTAGGACGAATTCCACAGTGTGAAGAACTGCAATTATTTTCCTGAAGTAGGAAGGATATATATTTTCACTAAATATCTGAGTTACGTGGCAAGGTGTAGCTGGGGAGCTGGTTGATACCTGTGTCTTTTTCTATTATTCCTTTATTGGACTTATTGTCTGCATTGTATTTGTCATCCTCCTTCAGAAACTCCACTTCCTTCCTTGGTTTTTGCACTTCTCAGTGATCATACCTCTGATTTCTTCCTCTCTATGTCCCCTGTTAGCTCTTAGTTTCCCTCTGTTCTGCTGATGTTTCTCTGACTTCAGCCCCATTTTCACCATTTACCTCTCATATCTGCCAAAAATTTCCATAGGCCTCTATAATTTTGAGTCTTAGATGTTTTTTCTCCTGCTTCTGTGAGTATTGTTGTTCTTACCCTTGCAGTTGTATTTCAATCACCTCCTTTATTTCTTGCCTGTATCTCAGTCTAAGCAGAAGTGAACTTTTGGCCCACTGTTCTCTAACATGTATTAGCTGATGTAACATTTAAGGTACGAAAAATATCACCAAGCTCTCAAGGTGTCTTTTGTCTTCAGAACTCATGGCTCTTTGCAGTCTGTATGCATCTCTCAGGCTGCAGAATCTTCTCTTTCCTGTCTGCACTTCAGTGGTGCTAAATACTGCAAAACTACATCTATAAATACATTTTAACCATTCTTCTTTGTCTCTCACAACTTAAAATTCACTGTCATCCCATTATCCAGATTTTCTATCGTGTTTTCATCTCCATGCCTTCCATAACATCCTCTATACAAAACCATCCAAAATTTATCCATTCATCTGTATCCTTTTCTTAAACCTTTGGCTACCTGCATTGCTGTAATCTCCCCCTTTTGATCCAACCTCAGTCTCACTTTTTGCTTCAGTCCAAGTAAACTGTGACTGTTACGCTTTTCTCTTACAAGCCTGTAAGGATCCCAACATTTTAATTTTTCTGAAAATTCTGCTTCATTTCTCTCAGATTGTAATCTCTCAGATTGCCTCAATTTCCTTTACTGATTTTGGCTTTCTGGTGCTTCTCATGCTATCTCCCATTCTTGGCAGAAGCCTATACATCTTATTTGTTAACTCTAGCATACCTTGCTTTGGTTTTTTTTAGACTATTTCTCTCCCACATTAAAATACAAACGTTACCCATTCTCTTGCACTCAAAAAATTCTTTCTTTTTCTTGAATACTGGGAATTTGTTTTTCTTACCTAGATTGAGCTATATCTTCAATACTAAGGCTCCTTTTACTGTATCATTTATTGTATGTGCAGCATTGCATAAATAATTAAAAAATAAATCTAAAATTTTGAGAAGAAATATTTGGAAAAAAAACATGCATGAAAAGAACATAGTAGTGTATTTCATCTAAATACAATGTCATACTAAAAATTCTATATAAATTTTCCTTTTCTTGCTAAGGAAAACCTACATAGGTGTGTGCTGGTTTTGAAAATACAGCTTTATCAAATCCACAGACCATGTCTGAGAGAGTTTAGATGGGAAGTTTCGAATTCTGTGACAGGACAGTAATCTTCTATTGCTTTTATTTAAGTCAAAGAAATAGATTGGGTTTGCAGTGATTGTTTAACAAACAAGGAAACACTGAATGAAGCTAGAATATGAATCCTTTTAAAATGGTATGTTTATTTCAGTAAAATTTGACACCATCTTTCATTTGGAGGGCAGTGCAAGCAATATCTACTTGAACAAATTTTATGCAGCATGAAGATATGTTGTGGGTTAACTCTAAAGAACATGCATCTCCAAAGATCTTCACAATATTTTGAGCATTTGTTCTTTTTTTTCTCTTAACACGCCTGAAATGGAAATTCATCTGTGAATGGTGTTTTTTATTCGTGTTTTCACAGAAGCACATTTGCATGCCCTAGAAAAGAATCAATATTATGAATGAGAACTCTCCCCGAAAGTCTTTAATTATATGTCTGTGTATCAATATGTAATACTTTATGTTTCCCCAGATTTCTTCTTCTTTTAGCTGACACAGGCAGACTTTAAAAGGAGTAAAATCAGCAATGTAACAATGAAATGCATACAAACTTGTTAAATGTGATGGTGAAATAAAAAGCTTCAGTCAGTATGATCAGTTAAAAAAAAAAAAAGATAGCCAGCAAACTGTCTATCATGTGATGAAATTTGACAGTAGGGATTATGGCTTTGATGGACCAGAACAGCTAATAGAAGAAGCTGACATTTTTGAAACCCTGCTAATTAAGGGTTCCTTCCTTAATATTAAAATAAAGTCTTTGTCTGGGTTTTATGGTTGGAGAATCAGGTGTTTTCATTAATATATGCCAGTCAGTCTTAATAAGCTTGGAGGGCAGAGGAAGTTATTATTGAGTGACCTTCTACAAAATAAGCATGTTGCTAAGGGCTCTAACCCTGCCCTGTTCAGACTGATGAATCTCATTTCCAATGCAAAAGCTTCACAAGAAATCCAAGTATTCTCTGTGCAATCACAGAAAATAATCCTTGTGTCTCTTGTAATGTCCAGAATTGCCACTTACTATACTACTACTGTACAATGAATATTACAATACATATTATTTTTCTAGCACAATTGTCTACATTTCTGAATTGCCAAGAATAGAAAAACTTATTGTCCAGACACTTGTATTGAAAAGTCAGCTCATTTTAATACTTCTCAAATAGTCATCTACCCTGTTCATGAATTATAATGCACAGAATACATCTGACAATACTAGCTTTGAAAAAGAGATATGTCTGTATTATTACATATTCATTTTCAAATAGATTTCGAACAGATTTTAAACCATTCATTGAAATTCATTGAAATGATAAATTCACAGTTGGATTTTGATTGACTCTTAATCTAATTTTACATTTTATAAGTTTTCATCTTTTTTTAGTAGTAATTTTGATTTGATGTAGATTTTTCAAGCTAAGTGAAAGGGTGTGGTAAGTTATTTGGAGTTGCCATATATTTGCTGATAGAATTTAGAAAATGAGATATGGAAACAGATTGATTAGGTGGAGCATTGTAACTATCCAGGATGTGCCTCACCTCAACTCTGTGTGGGGTGTTGAGTTGGTGTTACAAGTGGGTCACTTCCAACACACCGAGACTTTCTGCAGATATTTACTAATGCTTTGTTTCAGCTTTCCTTGCTTTTCTCTCACTGGGTCAACTCAGTTCTCTAAATGGTCTGTGAGATACTGCACACATAATAGACTGGATAATGGATGAAATTTGAAGCAACACATCCAGTTTGCTGACACTATGCTAATAAAATAACATGGATGCCAAGTAGAAATGTCAGAGTTGGGAGAATATACACGCTCCCAGGTCATTGTGTGAATCTCTAAAAGTTGAGAATTTAATAGGAAGCAATCAACTGCATCATATTTGATGGCACAGAAAATAGACCTACTGTTTTTTTATCCAACTCAAACCAAGCTATCACAATCTGTAGAGTACTTGATAAAACTTACTCCAAAACTTTGGAATTAGAGGTTTGGTTTTTTATTTACATTGATGATCGGGCTAAATCCTAAAATGGCTTCAGAATTCAAACATTTCAACATAAACATATATACAGTTTTGGATAATTTTCACTCTATACTGTTACATACATAAATGCACTGTAAAACAGTGAGACAGTTCAAATTGGAATGCGAGAAAAAACAAAACTGAGGCCCATGTATTTAATTTCTACCTCAGTATTTTCTTCCCAGGGTATTCTGATACATCATCACATTATTAAAATAAAATAAAATAAATAATGCACTACAAAATCTATCCCACTGTGAAGACTCACTGTCCACTGCAATGTTTATTTCTGAATGCCTAATAGATCTCGCATTTGAACACAATCAGTCCAGTTAGTCTACAGACTACTTTGAATATGAAAGGCACTCTGTATTCTGTTCAATTAAAGTCAAAGCCATCCATGCACCTTGGACTATCAATATCTCTACTTGATTTATGTACTTAAAGTTTGAGTTTTTTGGCCACTTTACCCCTTGAGCATTTTTCGCCCAAAAAAAGTAACTTGATTTAGCTCCATATTTAACCTTGATCCTATTCAATTTGGAAAAGTAGTAAGTGCAACTTTTTTCTTAGAATTTGTACAACTGATCAAATTTAAATGCCCACAGGTTTGTGGGCAGGGTTATTTGTTTGTTTTGTGGTGAGTTTTTGGTTTGTTTTTTTGAGGGAAATTTGTGGCAATGGCTGGTGGAGGTCAGGGAGGTAGCTGAAGTCTGATCAGTGATTTCCACTGTATTTCTAGTGGACAGATATGAACAAGAGAGGAAAGACAGTCTATATAGTACTTATTAGCATCACACTGGTAGCTGAAAACCACAGGAACAAAGCATTAGATCCACCCTAGGAATTCCTCTTTCAGGTACAGTGTTGGGCCACCAAATATACTGCTACTCTATAGCCTTTTTTGTTCTTTTAGTATTTGAAGAAATGCAAACTAAAACACTTTCTTGCTGCATACAGTAGTTTAGAACTCCAACGCTTACTGCTAAAAAGCCTGATTGAAAGCCACTTATTTCTGATGATAAAACTTCTGTAGACATCAATGTAGGTAAGAACTAACCCTCAGAGAGAAATATTCCGTTCTCATCCTTGTTGGCATTGTGTTGCTAAATAGTATGACGAGAGCTTTCTTACAGTCTCAGCAGTATTTTATGCGGTACCTGCTGTGACTCACCTAAGAGGCAATATTAGTGTGCTCTTTCACCAAAAAAGTAAGAGTAAAGCAGAAATGGTATCCTTATGCAGAAATCAATATTCATAAATAAAACAACCAAAGTCACTATACTCAAATACTGTAAATGCTATATTTTTTTTTTTTACTGTAAATGTAATTGAAACAGGGTCATTCATTTTGCTGCTGGAAAACAAATGGAGTACTAAGCTAGATTTACGCTTTCTTCAAGAATAATGGATTTTTGTGCAGGAGGAAGGAAATTTATTCCACAGCAGAAGCTAACAGGTGATTTCAACTTCCAAACATTGTGACTGTAGCTGAAGACAAGAGATATATGATGAGGAAAGGGTGCTCCAGGATGTTTGCAAAAAGCTCCCTGACTGCTGACAATGGGCTAATAGTGTAGTAAGTCTGGTATTAAGTTTGAAATCTGCTATAATATCAGTGTGCCTTGACAAAGGGAAGTGCCAAATCGAGGGTCGATAAATCTTAATGTGGATTCTCATGATGTTAATGTTGTGATTAGGAGTGGCATATGAGTTGTGAGCTCATCCTTGATGTAGGAGGATACAGGATACCCAGAGCACACCCCAATATGGTGAATCATCCATCTCCACTCCATTAGTTGTATAGATGTACAAGTACTCACAGAATGGAATGTTTCAAAGCCAGGACAAATGTGAACCAATTTAAGGGATCAAAAAGACACAATCCAACATATTTGTGCAATGCACAATTGCAATGCAGTGTTTAGGCTCTAGATCTGTGGGGAAATGGCTAACTTAGCATAAAAGCAATGCCACAAAAGCAGCTGTAAAGACACCCAAAACTATCCTCATGTCCCATTCCACCAAGATTTGTGAATCCTGAAATAATCTGACTGTGCAAAGTATTACTCTAAGTGATCAATATGACTAATCACTTTAAGAGGAAGGCATTTTTTTGGAGACGGTATCTGTCTGCATCATGTAAAACTCTTGCCTTGCTTTTCTGTGTGCTCCTATTTTCCTGTGTTACTCCCAGTTGATAAAACTGAAGCTAAATATCTTAGCAGCTATGTTTTGCTCTCACCTTTCAGCTGTTACGTCTGAATGTAGTAATATAAGGCTTTTGTGTTTTTCAAACTTGGAGTGATGTCCAATTCTGAGTAGCAATAAAAACAGATGGAATTTTCCATAGGGACACAAAAAGAGGCTGAAGTAAAGAGAGAGAATTCGAGATGGGAAGTAGAGAAAACTTGTGAATGCCTTGAGAAAGAGATGGGCTGGCTTGAAATGCAAGAATATTCATTTAAATGAAAGAGGTTCTGGGAATATTTTCCACAAGGTTTAAGGAAACATGAGTGAGAAATCTCTCCTCTTTCACAAGGAAATAGAATCTCTTCTTCTGTTACTCAATTTTGTAAAATGCAAATATGTTTTAGAAAGTAGTTTGAGAAAGTTGTGAAATTTGATCTTTTAGCCACTACCCCAATTTCATGCTAAGTACCTGATCAATTAAATCATTCTGACACACTCTTAAAGGCAGAAGATATCGGAGTATCTAACTTAATTTAGAGGCTTCTTCGCACAACACCATGGTCTTGCTTAGGATTTAGAACCTTGGAAGGGCTCCCTTTCCAGCCTGGCACAGAGTCACAGAGGCTTGTACAAAGGCCTTTAATTCCTTCATTCTCAGGTTATATAGCATTACAAAGAAGTGCCATGGGCAATCTCTGTACAAGATGAAGAGCAAATAAAACCAAAGGTATGAAAGAAAATGGGAGCTGAGCTGAGCAAAAGCAGGTGTCCAAAGATATCTGCTTAATACCCAGTGCTAGTGTTAGCTGCTTTGCATATACTTGCTCCTGACAGACAAGGTGCCACTTGATATCAGCTGCAGAAGGCTACAAGCCCCCACCCTGTCCCAATAGGAAAACTCTCTAGCTGATAGCTGCCTAACATAAAGGTATTAGGGATTTTATATCCATGGCAAAATTTTCCAAAGAGCTAGGTCTCAGTCTCTGGCTGAGCATCCAGAATCAAAGGCTGCTTTTGAAAAGTTGACCCTGGCCATTGGGGAGACACTGCAAAGATTTTACTCGTTTCCTGAAAGGGTAATTTGAATCTCATTCTGTAGTCCCACATTGAACTAAATTGAAAGTGCCTCCACTGATGTCAACAGTTTAATGAAAATTGCTGTAATTTCATGGATTTTTTTTTTTTTGTAACCTATGCTAAATGAGTTGCATACTGCTGTTCATATATATGTGTGTGTGTGTGTGTGTGTGTGTGTGTACAGTATATGAAAGTCTTTTTTTATTTTGTCCAATTCAGTATTGAAGATAAGTTTTTCTTTCTCCTCTTTCTGCTAGTATATACAAAACTTTATGCAGAAGGTTTTTCAGTTTCTGTGTCTGTCCTTGAGATACGTGAACTAAAATTTAAAGATGGATAGGGAAAGAACATAGCATTTCTGCCCAAGCAGCTCGAGAGGAAGCTACGATACCCATCAGTCCAGAGAAGGCCAATTCTAATGTTGATACCACATTACATTGTATTTCACTTTCTTCTTGGTGTATTGTTTTATAAATTGCAGTACAGTGTGGTGATTTTCATATTGTGTTTCATCTTGTATCTCTACTCCTTTTTGTTTGGTTGCATGGAGCAACCTGGAGCATTTGTATCTAGAGCAACACAAAATAACCAGAAAAATAATAATTTAAATGCTTAGTTAACTATCTGCAATTTGGTGTGGTAATCCTAATATAGAAAATTCATTATGGCATAGATTTATTACTGCTTTTTCTATTACTGAGCTATTTGTAACCATATTTCACCTTAAAAATTATTTAATTAATCACTCCTTAATCATTAAGGAATTTGCAGTGCACTGTCCATTTCCAAAACCTCAAAGCACTGTTTAATCCATTTGATCAAATGAGATTTACTGTAGCACTAACTTTTGTAGCACTAACTTTTGTTGTTGCACTACCACAGTAAGACAGTATTGCTCAGTGAGGAAGAACAGCAAAGACAATTGATATGTCTGTAGGAAAAGGCAAATTCTTCCTTGTTTCCCAGGAATCACATCTTCCAGAAGGGTGTGATGATTCTGATTTAGAAAAGTCACCCAAACTTCAAAATAGTTTTGCTATTCAACAAACTGTGAAGTTAACAAATACAAAGTGCCAATAGCTTAGATATTTTTATAACTTCCAGGATTTTATGGCATAATGGTGACTTCTTTAAAATATTAAGTCCATGAGACTTTTGTAAATGGCTTTAAAAGAAAAATATTCTATAACAGAAGGGGAAAAAAAATTGCTAACCCATTTTTTCTGTTAAAGGATCTTCAGTTTACGGTTGCTGTAAGCAGATATAGAGGTTCACACTCTATAGTCACTTCATTAGTAACAATCTGCAGCAATTCTTTGGAAGTCAGTACAGTTAACCAGCTGTAAAACCAATGTTACTGAAATAAAATCCAGACCTACAATTGCCATACTTTCCACCATGTACTGCACTAATTCCTTATGCTTCTTTCAGATTCTCACTATTGTTCACAGCAGTGTCTCAGATACTGCAGAATGCTAACCACTGGTAAATTCATGCTTTTTTTCGTGGTGACCACTGTGATTGAAGAGTAGCAAATGCAATCAGCGTGGATGACTCGGATTGCTCAGAGGCAGGCATAGCATGAGTATAGCTCGAGACCTTTTGGCAACTAGCGCAATACCCATTCCTCCAGAGCATATTGCATGCATCCTATACATATTCAGTTCAGTTAGAAAAGAAGGGGGTTTCTACCAATCAGGGCAGTGTATGGAAATGATTCTGTCTCTCCATGCTGCATGCATCATGATTATGGATGTGCTGAAGCACCAATAATCAATCTCAGTTAGCTGGAGAACATTGTCACTTGCTGCTCTTAGTCATGCAAGGTATTGTACAAAGAAGCAGAAGAAATGCAGCTTGATTTTCATGGGGGTATTATTGTACATGGCGTACTGAGAGGTTGTACATTATGACAGGAGCCCAAGCTGCTCAACGCTGTTCATTTTGCTGTGTTTTTATAAATGATTATGGAAGTGTAAGATGTGTGGCTACACTGCCAGCTACAGTACCTTGGGCTTTTCTCACACTTTTTTCCACCCATCCAAGCAACTTGTAGAGGTGGCACCATCAGACACATTTTTTTCTCCCAATGAACTATTTTCTTTTCGTGGAGATTAGTTTAAAGTGCTCCAATGCATATCCGATAAGATTTACTTCTCTGTTAGTGGTAAGTGGCAGCTGGCAGCTGGCAACAGAACAGTTCAAAGGTGCATGAGATCATCCATATTAAACAAAACAACCAACCATTCATTTGCATCCCATTTACCTTGAGGAAAGTTCAGCACAGGTTTAATGTTAGACACATACTAAGAGTTGTGTTGGGCTGTAAGACCCTGAAAGGCTGCTCTCCCAGCAGCAAAAGGAAGCCTGAAACTCAGCAGGTGCTACTGAATTTGTTTCCAGCGAGAAAAAGAAATTAATTTGAAGGGTGAAAAAAAATCTCCTCAGTGCACTGTGCGACAAAGATTTTGTTACATTTAGAGCTGTAAACCTGAAGAAGAGCAAATTGGCTAATGAGAAGACGCAACCCATGCAATTATACAGAATCTTCTGAAAGTCTACTATTTCCTTTTAGAGTCTGTATTTTTAGGCTACAGGCTGAAATGAAGTACACTATTAAACTGCTGCTTCTGGGCTGTAGGTTGTTCATGGTTTCTCTCTATTTTTGTCATCTGAGGTTGAAATTATTTTCTTAGGGATTTCTGTTGTTATTGTCATGTTAGTCCATAGTATAACTAGGTCATGGTATAATTTTGAATATTCTTGATTTCGGTTAAAGATTGGAAGAAAGAATAAATTAGATCACAGCTCTTCTTATAACCTTATGCAGAGAAGGGAAATATAATTGCTTTCTTTTTGATCTTTCATGTTCACAGCACTGGTGTAGTTAACCTGTCCATAACCTGACAACATAAAGATTTATTTGCAATATCTTGTAACAATAATGAATTAATTAATAAGGATAATGATGTTCAGGGGGAAAAAAACGGTCCTCTTATTTTTAGTTTATTTAAAATGCCTAATGTAATGTATGTAAGATGTGTCTAAAATTCTGTGTGCATGGGCTCAGTAACAGTGGTCATGCACCTTGCTGTTCCTTCTTATGACATACTTATACTAGATAGCATGCTGGCATTTCCCTTACTTTCCTTCACCATTAGCTCCTCAGATCAGTCTCTTGCTTGTTTCCTGAAGACAAGGAAAGATAGCCAAGGTTTGTGTCTGATAGATGTCCTACCCTATAAAGCCCATACTTTTCTGTGTTTATTCTATTAGAGCAGTTTATTCCTGTGCATGTGCTTTCTCATTTCACTTCTGTCCAGGCTGTCCTTGAACCACAGCTGTTTTCTGGGGAGATGGGAGCAGGTGGATGTGGGGTGGAGAGGACTGAAGCAAAACTCTGGTTGCCATGGTGCCTTTCCTGCCTGAAACATTTTGTGTTAATCATTTTATAAGTAGCATGTTCTGGGGTAGTTTGTCTTGTTTCCATTCACTATGGGATCTGTGATTACTTGTATTGAAATGAGTACTTAGACTTCATAGTTTGATGCAGTTAATAATACAACTGTGGAATGAAAGGTATATTGAAGAATTTCAAAGGAGGAGTTGTGACTGAAATGCAGTAGTGAAAAGCTGACAGAGTTTATCAAAGTGCTGCAGTGTACCTTCATACAGAAGGAGAGTGGCTGTTTTCATATTCACTAATCCCCAAATAACCACCAAGAAATATTAAAATACACATTCTATTAGTTTCATTTAATTTCTTAATTGCTCAAATTCAGTTTACCAATTTATTGCTGTGTGAAATGCTTAGAGGCAATGCGTACATTAAAGGGATTATTTACATGTAATCCCTCCCTCCCAAAGGATACAAACTGATCATTTATGAATCCTGATTTACACTCTGTAACAATACCAGATGAATTAAATAGTTACTGTAGATTGATGTAGCTCCTGAAAGTGCAATACAGTGTCGAGTATGATTCAGTTCTAAAACTGAACTATCTCATTTTCACTGATGATTTTTGTAAAGTTGTGTGATTTTAGAATGAACCAAACTAAAACTACGTGCTGCAATTGAGCTATTTATTTTCTGAGAATATGTGCAATCAAGACATTAACCTTGGGGAAAAGTCTATTTTAAAATGTAGCCCATGTTCTATTTGGGATGTGGATTATTTTCAGCTAGGGTTATGATTTTACAGGAAAGAGATTTATAATTAGTTTTAACATAATTGGCAGGGATTTGCCGTTGAGATGCAGCATTGCAGCTTGTTCCCTGCCTGTGGATATCATTGTAAGTATCTGTTTGCCAGCCAAAAGCTGTGAAAACAAGATGTGAAAAGAGGAAGGAGAAATCAGAAACCTTAACCACAGTGAACAAAAATTAGTAAAATTTTGAAAAGTCTTTAGGTGAATTATGTAAAAGGAAATATCTTTAAACTGCAGTTTACTCATTAAACACCAATAAACACCTTTGCAGAATGATAACATTCACCTTCAGTTTAAAAGGGGTATTTGCTTATCCTGTCAGTGTTATCCCTACCCCTTCTCTTTGGTCGGATGTAACCTGTTGTATTAGAAATGCTCACATTCCAAAAGCATCTGTGCCAGCAGTAAGTAACATTGAAACTTAAGAGAATCTGAAAAAGCCATTGTCTATAGCTTA
The DNA here is from genome assembly GCF_008360975.1 of Lichenostomus cassidix. NCBI lineage: Eukaryota > Metazoa > Chordata > Aves > Passeriformes > Meliphagidae > Lichenostomus > Lichenostomus cassidix. The sequence goes on along the minus strand of NC_139486.1, from coordinate 25,608,220 downwards.
AAAATCAAACACCTGAAATCTGAAATATTCTGTCTCCATTGCTTAAGAATTACTCCACATTTCACCTGGTTTAGAATTTCCTCTTATTCTTTAGTGAGGGAGCTCTATGTGCTTGTGTTTTACTTTCATTTCCCCACAGACTGTGGTCTCTGTAGGCTGGCAAATACAAAATAATTAGATGCTTAAAGAGATGCATATTGTCTGTGTTCTTAGATTGAGATGGAATAAGCTGACACCAGCAAAAGAAAACAAACAGTTTGCCAGTCCACATCCTCCCTGACCTTTGTTATACCTTGCATTCTCCTATG
>NC_139486.1:25507912-25602912 GCF_008360975.1 Lichenostomus cassidix | reverse complement strand
CTTAGGTGAACATACTTTTAGTATGGCATTTCTTGTGCTTGGATTGACATCAGACACAAGGATAGCTGCCCATAGGGGCAGAACTTGATTTTGGAGCCTTGGTAATATTCTGTTAATTTTAGAGTTCTAGATTTTCACTTTTAAAATCTCTTTTTCCTATTAAAAATTATAAAAATAGTAAGAGCCTGTAAAAAGAGTAAGTAAATGGCCCATAAAATGATGCTGTTACCAGTCAAATGCTACAGGTAAAATGTAGAGGAGAGTCACTCCTCTCCTACTCTGTTCATTTCAGTAAAATGTGAATTTTAAAAGCCCAGTTGGAAGTATCCAAACTATAGCATGCATAGCAATTAAATTGTTTCTTTGGGCAATTTCAAAACTGAGGAAATTAAAAACATAAAATTACATTGACATCTCACTGAACACTGAACTTCCTTGTAGTCCTGCCCTCAAACTGAGTTAGGCTGTGGGAAATTATATTTCTTATAAGTTTAAATGCCCCATCCATCTTCAGTTAGGGTATGAGAGTTCTGGTTTCACTCATTTTGCATTCTCAGTGGCCATCAGCAGAGATATGCAGGAATAGAATCAATCTTTTGAGTATTTTTTTCTTATTTATATAATGTATTCAAGTCATAGAATATAAGCAGTCCACTTTGTGTCTGGAATTAGTACATTTACTGGAAGGTTGTGGGGTTTTGACTCTTGCTGAATCTTCATGTGTGCCTAGATGCCAAGCACCTCCTGAGACTGCAGCACCTGTTGACACACCCAGGCCAGTTTCAGATTTGTTGGTTTTGGTATTCACAGCAGCAGTGCTAAAGCAGCATGGATCTCTCCCCTGTTGCAAAATTCACCTCAAATTTGAGTAAATATCCAGAATGATCAACTCGAGACAGCTATTATTGCTCAGAGTTGACCGTGTCTATAAAAGGCACTCCTATATGTTGTAACAGTCCTTTTAACAGGGAAGGGGTCTATACAATAGACCCTTTGGTAATGAAAACCAAAAGAGCAGGATAGCACCCAGAATCTTGGGGACATTCATCTTAATTTTTGTTTTACTTTTTTCTTTGATCACACATTCAGACAAGAATGGTTTATTAGGACTATGAGTCTGGAGTTTGTTAAAGGCACCCAGAAGGTTACTGCCCTGCCTATGCCCTATGACCACAGATTAATGCCACTTTGAAGGGAGGGAAGAGCATGGGCACTGTCACTTGTCAGTTCTAACATTCACAGCCAGGATATTAATATAAGCCAAAATCAGTGGTGGTTTTACTAGTGGCTAACCTGAAATGTGCACAGCAGCTGCCGAGAAGGAGACACACCATGCTTAGCAACCTTAGGCAGAAAGATGGCAGAGACATAGTAAGCAGACTTTGAAATCATCTCAGCAGGAATCTTCAGGGTTTTTTGTGTCCCAGTCCCCTATCTGTAAAAGCAGCAGGGAAGGCAAGCCCATACTATGCCAAAGGGAAATGAAGCTGCAGCCTTGCTCTGAGATAGCCTTTGTGCCATCACAGGGATGGCTGCCTCCCATGACAGCAAGGTTTCAAGTGCTGTCACAAGAGCTTCACTTCTTGTAAAGTCACAGGACTTGAGAATCTGCTACATAACCGGTTGATCCTGTTGTCTTATTTTCTTCTATTAAACAAAGTTCTTTCCTAAATTCTGTGTCAGAATCTTCCATGAGGTCAAAGAATATTTTGATGAGCTGCTGTTCTCCCCACCTAGTGCCACCATCTTCTGCTTCTTTCATTTGTGTTTTCATTTGCTTACCATTTCCTCTTGCCTGCAGCTTTAGTTGGACAGATAGTGGGAACGTAGTTAGGAGAACAATTTACAGCAAATGCAAACAGGCTATGGAATTACACTGTCAGGATGAACCTGAGCCCACAGCCACTACATATGTTTTCTATGCATTCTTGTGCACCAGCAATGATAGTCTAATAGGAGAATTTTCAGTTTCTTTCTGACTGATTTCCAGACTCCTAGAACAGCCATCCCTGAACAGCTCAGGTCCACAATTCCTGGTGTTAGATAGAGGTACAGCCAAGAGGAGAATCATGTTCTAATATCCCTGTTCTGTGATCTACTCAAAGCTGCCCTGAGTAATCTCAAATAGGAATTTAAGGATATCCTAGATATAGCTTCCCATGTCATGTTCTGTCCTAAATGAAGCTCAGCTGGAACACCAGAGCTAGAGTCTAGGGAATGTCACAGAGAGTGGGGCATGCTGAGCAATTAAATATAGATATAAACTATGCCAGTGTAAATACTCTGAGAATTGCCAGTTAATTTGTTTAACAATTTTGTTCAGGTTGATTGAGGTACATTATTGCATGGTGCCTACAATGTACAATAAATGTCTTGAAAAACTTGCTGTGAAAGTTAAAACTACAGACCAAACAACTGTCTTGTTTTCAAAATTGTTCACTAGTAAAGCATTCATTTGGAAACACTGTGATATGTGTTGTGATACCTATTAAATTCTGTAAACGTGATGACAATGAGGAATGTCAAATATTTTTTGAAGACTCTTTGGTAATGTATTTCAAAAACAGCATGAAAGTGATTTTTTTTTTACCCACTTTGACAGGTGAATTATTTACTGCCTAGTGTTGTTTTCTGAATAGCTGAAGTTTTCTATCAATGAGATGAATTTAGAGTCAGGCAAGGGAAGCCATCTCACTAACCCTGCATCCAACCCCATTCCCAAGGCAGCTTGACTGTATCTACAGCACTTTCTGCTGTACTGCAAATGTCAAACAGAAGGTATAATGGATTTAATATTAGTGCTGGCCAAGGTGTTGAGGGAGCTGTTAATAATGTCACTCCAGTTATTGATCTGAAGCCTTTAGAAATCAAAGAAAAGTGAGAGATCCCCAACTGGGGAAAGGCACAACAGTGACTGGTTTTTATTACCAATATATTTCTACATATATAGTGCTGACTTTCTGGAATTATGTGATCATCATTAATCTTTGAGAGATTTCTGGAATCATTATGTGGTAGAATAATATCAGGGTGACCTGTATGCATGGTTATGTTAAAGCTTGCTTTCATTTCAGCCACAAGTTAGCTTTAAAAGGTATAATAATGATGCCAACAATATTAATACAAATCTTCAGCTGTAAGGAAATTTTATTTATTCTCTAATCCTATACTGGTGAGGTTGAGATGTCTGAATTTGACTCTTCTTAAGAACATTGTCATTTCATCTGCCTGTTAACCTGGGATTTGTGTAACTGCAATTGCGAGAGGATAGATTTTTCCCCATTATAATAATCATAGCTCAGCTTCCTCTGTTTACCACAGTGCTAAATTTGGCTCAAGGTTTACATTCTTCTAGGTTCCTCTGCCATAGTTAATCTGTCAGGATTAACTTGTAGTGTTTTGTTCTAAAATAGAAATGGGTTCTTAAAATAAGTGCATCTTTTCTTCTTTCTACCAAATTTTGAAATATTATGACATTCTATCCAAGGGGAACCTCTGTTGTCTTTAGTCACCGAATGAAAGTCAAATGTAGAATTTGTTTTTAATGTGTGAAGTAATCATATAGTTCATTTCCATGTAAAAAAAAAAAGTAAATAGAAAAAAATCCTGCAGATAGCTTGAAACAGTTTCCTGCTGGATTGAAGATGAAATGTGTCTCGACCACAGCTGTAGGTCCACTACAGAGTAGGTCCACTAGACAGAAATATACACACCTGAAAGTCCCTAAATACAGTGTATAAGTGTGTACATATATGTAAATATTTATGTACGTATAAGATGTACATTTTAAGTTGGGAAATCCCTTATTACAAGTGTATTTATTGTATTACAAAATTAGGCAAGTGTATTTAGTATACTATGAAATTCCAAATCAGAATAAACAGGAGAATAATCTACCTCTTTTTTCATTTGATCCGCATGTACTGTGATAAACACGTACTTTAACACAATTTATTTTCAAGCAGAAATTCTATAAACTGTTCCATGACTGCAGGAAAACCAACTAATAGAATCTCTGCTGTGCTCTGGACACACCAGTAGCTAGTGTGGTTTGTAAGCTCTTTGGGAACAGGCAAGAAGAAACTAAAAATATGGCAGGAGGATTGGAGACTGCATGGACCTTCTACTGCACTCCTTCCTTCCCTCAGGAAAGAGAAACATAAGCAAAGTAGGCTGGAGAGTGTCTACTTGCCTGTATTGATTCCTCAGCCGCTTTTCTCAGATCTATTTGATTAGGGCTCTGAGGTCAAGATTTTTGTTTCATTGATCATGTGCCTGTGGACGTTGCAGTGGAGTGTGTTCCTATGTCAGCTGAAGGGTTGTGAGAAATAAGACTAACTTTTCTTCCTGAATATCCCCAGTCTTATGTGGGATTGTTCTCAGTCATACAGCTGAGTTTGGGAAAATCACAGTAATTCTGTTTCCGTCTTCTCGCTCGTCATATCCAGTCTACATGTTCATTTAGAGTACATTCCATTAATTTTTGCACATCACCATAATGTTCATTTCATCCTTCCCTCACAAGTGCGTTGTTCTGAAATCTTTTATAGCTCTTATTTTGTGCTCTTCTCTCAGCTCTTTTGGTTTTGTCTCTTAGTTTCATGTGAATACTGCATTTTCCCAAACAAAAGAATAATTTTACTCTGTCACCATATTCACCTGTGTAGCCCTTAATTAACTTGGTTTTTCCCTCCATCCTGTTGTTAAAAATTCATATCTCATTTACTCTTGCCCCCACTACTCATTTTGTCTTTCCAACCTCCTATTTCTTCCTTCTTAATATTGCTCTATGACATTGTGTATCTTTCCAAAGTAATTACCATTCACCATATGCATTATATGTATTTTGTAACTGTAAGGAATTTTTTTTATTTGACAGATTTGTTGATGGCCATTCTAAGGACAGTGTAGATCACAATTTTTATTATTATTATTATTATTATTATTATTATTATTATTATTTTAGCATTTATTTTGTGATCTAAACATTTTATCTCTCTTTTTAAATTTATATTTATAAACCCAGAAATTTTTATGTTTAAACAAATAATTTTAAGATTTTTTTGTGTTACTCTTTAACATAAAATGGCACTACAGTCTTTACTTACCTAATCTATGTTGATATTAACTTTTTTTTCAAATATTATACTTCTAATTGGAGCTGGAGAGCATGTTTCTTTTTAGAGTAGAGTAGAACAGTACCAATGTTTAATAATCTGAGATTCGAGCAGATCAGACTTGACTGCTTAAAGCTCTTGGCTTGCTGTAAGTCAGTTATGTTTAATTCATCATACTACAGACTAAAACCTTGTTCTTGTCAAAATTACACAATTCTATCTTCTTTATATACACAAAACAGCAGAGGTACAAAGGATGATATTACTCGGTATCGATTCAGCTCTGTGGGGGGCAGAGATCACAAAAGGCAGAACTGGCCAAAAGGAATGTCTGCCTCCAGTGAACAATTTTACTCATGGTCACACTGGGAAAAGCCTGAAAATATTGCTTCTGTGTGAAAGGTTTGCTGTTTCCAGTTCTTGAAGCTTTTCCCAGGCAGTTTGTCTCAGATACTCCTTGGTTTTCATATATGAATAGGATATTACTACTCTGAATAAGTCATCTAACTTTATCATCTCTATTTGTTTATCACCAGGTAAAGTGGATACGTTGTCTTTCTGATTTTGTTAGATTTTTGTGGTTTTTACCAGGGTAAATTGCTCAACTAGCTGCAGGACAACTGAAACATCCATTCCCTTGTTTGTTCCCTGAGTGCTCTGCACCACTGGATCCTGATGTTTCAAGCCAGAATGGGTCACCCCTCTGCAGCAGCAGGTCAGCTACCAGAGAGCTGTGTGCTCTGGGGCTGCTCAGTGCCCAGCACAGTGACAGGGCAACCCAGAGGCTCGACAGTGCCACCCACGATGGGGATGGTGATCCTCCTCTACATCAGCCACAAAGATAAGGCTTTTTATAGTCAGGCTATTGCTCAGACCCATGAGCTGTCTGTGGGAATGCTCCTGAAGAGCCTCACTCTGGCTATTCCCTCCCAGGACCAGACACAATGGGTAATAATGTGGCAGGACTGAAACACACTACTAATCTAGTTCACCATAGGTGATTAGGATTAATTATTTCATTAACTGTATCTTACCAAAGCACCCTTAAAGGTTTTGCAGAACATTGGGTGAAAAGATGTAGTTGTGCTATCATCAGTAACAGATCTTCCTTTTTTCTTTTTTTTTTTTGAAGTGAATTTCATTCTGATGATAGGTGCCAGATGGAGACCGCCCTGGGGAATGAAATTGTTTGTTTATCCACAGAACACGTACAGCATGGGCACCAGCAGTGTAGCCTTTCCCATGCTGTTGCATTGCTGTTCTCCAGCCTTGCTCTCCAATAACTTTCTATAGAGCTGGGAAGACAGTTCACAGTCCAGGCCCTGCCTAAACTCCAGGTGTTTTCCTGTGAATATATGCAGTACTGCCAATTAGCATCCATTTTCACTGACTTTTTTGGCACGGGAAGTGTTGGCTACCAATTCAGTCCAAATAAGCCACCAAATGATAATACTAATTAATTGCTTGCCTAAATCAAATTTTAATCAGTGACCTACACACAAAAGATCAAAGGCTTTCATTTCGCGTTCCTATTGTATTTCTTCCGAGGCATCCATTTCTTATAGTAACACTTTATCTCCTAGAAAGAACGTTGAAATAATTCTGTTCTATAATTCTAGTACTATAAAAAAACCAAAAATTTGTAAAAGCAAGGTAAAATAATCTTTAATAAGATTTTTTGCAGAGGTGAGAAATCTCATTCTTTCACTCTGCAACTCCATCCCTCTTCAACCAAGAATAAACATTGTCACAGATTTCAAGCAGCAAAAGGAAAAAGAAAAAAGGTAGAAAATAGTATCTTAAATATTTTCATCAAATGTGCTTAAACCATGTATCCTGGAATCACAGTTTTAATAAGCTGATGCATTTTTTAATTCTGCATAAAAACAATTTATTGTAGTTCAGGGTTTGTGTTTGAGAGAGGCTGGCAAAAACCTAAGCTTTTTGTTCTTCTTTCACAGCTTGTTTTGAAAGCGTCATAAACAAATTACTAAAGTGTCCAACAAGACAAATGTTCTTTAATCATCTAATGCACTCATTTATCCTCAGCCTTAACCTTAGTCCTAAATTAAGTCTCTTGCTAAAACATAACTTCACCTAAAAACAGCCATCAATCCTATGTGATTTTGATAAGCACATTTAAAAAACATAAACAATCAGATAGTTGTCAATCCAGTTGAAGTTCTGTCCCATTTAAAAGTTATTCATTAGGATATGTTTCTAATGCACCTGCTGCTAATAAAATTTTAAAGTGGAATGAACAATGTTTTCAGGTTTCTGCTAGAGTTATAATTTTCTGCCATTCACTGCGACTCGCTTAGAATAAAATCAGAATGCATATCAGAAAAATATCAACTTCAACTTAAAATGAGCAACTTCTAGCCTAATGGGATGCATTTTTCTGAAAATATTAACATAAGTTATGTTTTAATTTGCATTCCAGTTTCACAGTACACTAACAAAGTATGTGTCACACCTTTGTGTTAAGTTTATTTGGTCATTAGCTTCATTATCTACTCAGGAATTGAATGTACATGGAAGTGTTACACAGGAAAAAAATAGTAACATGGACATAGGTTATACATTTAAAGGAAGATATTTTGCAGAAGCTGTTATTTGATCTGAATAAGTAAATAAAGTGGCTATGAGGGAACATGAAAGATATTGCTGGCTAATATTCACTGTATTTCAGAATTAATTAAGATTATCTTTTGTTTAAGCAATATTTAGCCATAGGAAAGGCTAACACAGCATTTTATTTTATTTATTTTTACTCTTGGTCTCTTCAGGACCTGGAAAAATACTACTGTTGAGCTCTTTGGGATTCTTTCTCACTGGGGCTTTGAAATTCTAAAGAACAGATAAGAGCAAACAGCAAATAACTGGATTTAGAATAAACTCAGAAATTATCGCTAAGGCCCCTTCCTCTGCCACAATTTGTCAAATCTGCTGATAGGAAACAAATTCTATTCATAAAGATTTTATTTTTTTGGGGCCCTCTTGTGATTTGGTAGCAATTCAATTATAGTTTTGTGAGATAGTGAGCCCGGAGAGGGAATCCAGACTGACAAGAAATATGACAGGACAGTTACAGAGTGTTTATGCAATTAAACTTTCACTGACAATACCTGCGGAATGATGAATGCGTGGGCGGAGGTATGTGTGCACAAGCAATGCCCCACAAGTATTGCACATTTTTCATTATTATACAACTGTTCAGATCTTTCAAGAATAGCCTGAAGTGAGGTGGAAAAGAGAGTGCTGTTCTGCAGCATGTTAACCAAATGCTTTTTTTTTTTTTTTTCCAGTGGGTCTTGATATGCCAGGTGATAAAAGAACATCTATTTTAGAGAAATGTTGCAAGAAGATTAAGATTTAGCCTGAGTTTGACATATATTAATTTTGGATTCTTAAAGAGGTTTTATTCTTTTTCTATCTGCAACTTTATATCATTTCAAAATTGATAGATACTGCATAATTAAACTGCAAGGTTATTCATTTTATGCATACAGGTGCAAAGGGCACTATAAAAGTAGGATTTTACTGATTGTAGATTAGAAGAGAAAGGAGAAACTTAAAACAGTTTGGTAGAAAACCACAAAAGCTGACATAATAGATTCATTTTGTTGATTATAGTCTGTATTTCAGTATGTCTGTTTTCCATGGAGGTATAAAATCAGACAAGTTATTTTAGAGGCTCTGGAAGATTGTGTTGAGCTTTCCAGGCTGGAAGTTGCTCTTTTGTAGTGGAGTTTTGATTTTGAAAACAAGTTAAAACTTGTTGATCTGGACTACATCTTTTCCAAGGATTATAAGTACAGCACTGAGTTAATTCCTGCAAACCTTATGTTTAAAAATTTCTGTACCCTAAGCAAAAAGAAAGTGGAAAAACTACAATGTGGTTGCCTGACAGAGGAGTTGAGCAGGGCACTGGCTGTAGATATTTGACTGCTATGGAAATAGTACGACTGATGCTACAAGTATGAAATAAGGGCCCAGCAGGTACATTACTATAGAGTGACTATTTAAATGTTATCTAGAAACCTGCTGACTTCTCAGAACGTTTCTTGACTTCACTGAAGTAAACATTGGTGATTCAGGATTTGATTTTTACACACCTGAGTTCAACTCACTAGAGTAAGAAAAAGCTGCTTCCTATTCATTCATGCTTGCCAAGTCTTTCAAAATTTGAAGTCTGCTTCAAAAAATGACAATCAAAATGAGAAGTTCGCTTGTTGCAGTCAACTATTTTGTGATTCTAAATTATGTATCCTAGATTGCAAAATGGAAAATATTTATTTATCTATGCAAGCATTTATCTGATGAAAAGAAACACCTGAATTTTTACTTCTTTCTAGAGATGGTTTTTTCCTATCTTGGCGGTATCTATGTCCAGCAAAATTTCCATTCATCTTCCTGATTTACACAGAGATGTCTCTTTTCTTTTTGAAGAAATGGCAGTATTTTTACCTGACTTGCACACACAGACAGAATATCACAGCTTAAGTTACTCAGTAACAAAAGCTATACAGTACTGAAAAAAATCTGGTTTTCCAAGAGCTGTTTCTAATACCTACTAAAATTGATAGCAAGAAAAGATTGTTTTCACATTACTTAGGTGTTAAAATTACATGGTGGTGTTCCTTTATTTTCAAAAAAACCAAACCTAATCCTGTTAATTCAAAGTGAATAACAAACAGGACTAAGACTTTTTCCCAAGTTGTTACATTTATTCAACCTGCTTGTGTTTTGTTCTTCATCATAATTATTTCCAAGTCAAATCTGCGCTGATTTCCTTGCGGACCCACATACCTCTGACTAACTTAAAGAATTGAGCTGGGATAATTCACACTATTCCTTGGGGGTCATGTTCTCTGTTTTTTTTCAAGGACATTTTTATTACAAAGCTGATGAAATTTGCATATTAATTCATTTCTTTCAATTTTTTAAGATTAAATGTTGTCAACATGTATCAGTGCAAGGCTCTGACAGTGCTGATGAAATGGGTCAGTCAAGCTTGAACATTTAGAGTAATGCAGCCATCTGCAACCCCCAAGCCCCTTGTGTAGTTTAGTGCTACCATTGCAACTTGATTAAAAAAAAAGTTTTATTCAATGCAGGATATTAAAACATTATCAGTGAAATGATATGTGTTACTCCTGCCATTTGCAGGGAAAGCATATTTGACAACAAAATGGATCTAAGGATCTCCTTGCTGATTTAAAGTTAGTGCTTTGTCAATCTTAATTAAACTCCAGTAGGAAAAGTGTAGGGAAAAAAAGAGTTTTTGCTGTGCCTGAGCTTAGAATTTATTAAACTGGGTTTAATGTCCCCTCCTAGTCTCTATTTTTACTGTTTGAAAAGTAGTGTTATTTACAGGAAGGAATTGCCTACATTCTCGTGTCTCAGCGGTCCTGGAAAGCACTTGAATTCTTCTGAAAATACCAAGACTTAATGGAATCAAAGAAATTAGAAATGGAAAAGAGCCATTAGGTCAACTTATCTATCCCCCTGCCAGAGCAGGAGAGTTCCCTACAGTATTGCAGTCTTACTGTTAATAGTCATGGATTTTGAGTCACCATTTCTCAACTACTCATGAAAGTATTTGCAGTGCAGGTTGCTTGGGTTCATTTTATCTTCACTGGTGGGATTGATATCCTTGTATACTAATATGCTTATGTTTTAATAGTCTGTGATTCTAGATGCCGTATATATAGACACATAGTAATATCCTTTCCTCTCTTTAACATATACTGTGCATTTTTGTCTTCTATGGTTTTATTAACCTGCACTTAACCAGCATCTTATTGACTCAGTAGTCCCTTTGAAAGCAATGAAAACAGTACACAATAACCGTGATAATTAGTTGCTATAAATAAGCATAGCCATAGGTTTTAAAGCTGTGGAGTCAGCTATGGGTTTGGCCAAAGACCTTTTGAAATCACCAGGTGTAATTATGAAGTTAGGGCTTTTAAATCCACCCATAACACCAAAACAATGTGTTAACTCAAATGACAAGTTTCAGTTGTGAACTTATTTCTCTCCAATTACTGCTACAGCTTAATCAGTTGATGCATTTTAATAGAAACTGCTCCTGGTCATAGATGTCCTCATAATTGCTACTTTTGATAGCCCCAGCAAAGTACATTGCCCTTAATTGGGAAAAAAAAATACAAAAAACCTGATATCTTGGCTTTCAGATGTAAAGGCTGACTCCTACCTTGAGTATAAATATAAAGCATAGCCAGAAACAAGTTCTGGCACCCCATAGCTGTGGAACAGAAAATGACTCAAATATTATTGTACTTGTATGGCAGTTGCTATCCAGAAACAATGCTGGGTTTACTTTTAGGCAGTCACCTCTGCAGACTTTATGCTGTAGTAGCAGACTGTATTTTCAAGTTCAAACTTGCTTTAATGCATATCATACAGAAAGCTTGTGTTAATCATATCAGAGACCAAAAATGGATATTGGATAGCCTTTTGATACAAAGATGAATCTAAGCTAGTAGTATCTAGATTTTGAGACCAAACTCAGAAAGTTGGATTGGATTGAAAAGTCAAAATCAGACTTCACACTCTAGTAGAATCTGAAAACAGCAGATATGAAATATTTAAACTGTGGAACACAATCTTCGACTTTGGGCTATAAAACTTTAATTTTGTGAGTAGCTCTTTCTCAAATTGTTCAATATTTTTAATTCTACAAATCCATGTTTATTAGCTTTCACGGTTTAAACAGTGTTACTGAGTCTATTGAAAGTAAATGATACTGACTTCTGAGAAATATAGTTACTATGATTTATTTTCTATTTCTATGTTCAAGATAAAGACAAAAGAAAGAACAAATAAAAGGAATTGATTAGCCCAGCTCTCTCTTTTAATACTTGTAAAATCACCTAAGGTACGTTGTTATTTATTCTTCTATATGCCACAAGAAACAGGTAAAATTAGTCTGGAATGTTATTTTTTTGAACAATGATAATTTTAGGATAAGTTGAGAGAAACTGTAGCATGTTTGATTTCATATATTCATATTTTTATAGTTATCAATGCTAATGTCCAAAGGAAATTTCTTCCACTCGGTGATCTCCCCAGATATTTTTCAATAACAGTTCTTAGTCCAAAATCCAAATCCTACAGTAGTTGAACAGCCAAATCATTCTCTTATTATAAGCAATGCGAATTTCTCACGTCTACACTGAAGTTGTTCCAGTGTTATGGATAGTGGGGTGAACACTGTCTTTAACTTCATAACCTCTTACATAGCCTGGGTATAATTTTCCTCTTTTCAGGGTTTTTTTAGACAGTAAGAAGATGGTCTTAAGCAATCCAGTAGATAAATTCATTGCAACAAAGTAGTTTGGCACGTTAAATACTATAGATAATTCAGTAAAGTTTTGTTAGGTTTTTACCTTTGGATTTTTAAACAATGAACGTTGTTAGCTCTGGTAAATCACAACAGCTTTGTTTTGGCAGTAGCTGCTGCAGACGCCTAAATCCAAGTTATTTTATCTAACAGTGTTTTGATTAAATTTATTCCTCTCCATCTAACTTAATTTTTTTATGTAATGCAGTTTTCAAGCCATGAAGGAAAGTAAATTTACTGTAAATCTAGACTCTTTTTTGCTAGCGAAGAAATTCAGTATATGTTTGCTTCATAGCTCCCATTTAATATATATGACATATCCTACTTTTGAACTGTGAGATTTCTTTTCTCAGAAACAAACTCAGAAGTTATGCTTGCCTCTGCTGTCTACAGGCAGGTTCGTACCTACACATAAGGAAAACATATTTTCTTATATTTCTGTAATTGTCTTCTACCAATATCTGCTGGTAAATGTTCTTACACTGCACAGTATGTGTGCTGCAAATAAAGCAGTCAGGTTTTGACACCTTATGTTTGTTAAATCTTTGTGATTATTGACTAAGAGTGATCACACATCCAAAAAAATATTTGGCACACTTTATTGTTTGTGCTCTGAGCCACATAATTTCAAACATACATTATGTTTGTTTTAAATTTTATGGAAGGAGGCATTATTGAAAGAAAATACCACCAGTTGGAGACCATGGATAATGTTAGTTGTTACTGATCATGACATCTTTGTGGTATAATTTGATATCAGAATGAAGTCTTCAAAATCATTTCTTCTCTACATATGTATATGGTTAGAAATACCAACCCTTAAGCAGGCAGGGATCTATGTGATGCATATTCAGATATGTTGGCCAGGAAAAGGACAATGAGTGATCAGTATTGAGGGAAATAAAAAGAGTCACAGAATTTAGGTGAAGGATAATGGTGAATACATTTGACTATCCAAAAATTTCCCACCTTGACAAGGTTTCAATAAACACTTCTTGATACTTGAAACCCTTATGTTTCTTGGCACACAGAAGTGATGGGTCTGTTTCCTACCTTGATCTTTCATATTGTAAAAGGTGTTGATTCAAAAATAGTTGCAGTTGAGCCTCTAATATAATTTTGTTCAATATCAGGGTGTAGGTAGAATTATTCACATCATAAATCACCACTACTCCAAGAAAGCTGGGATATCCTGAATAAAGGAAAGAGCTGCATATAGTCCATACAGGGAAACTGTAATCCATAGATTCATCAGCCAGTATTGGGAAACTGTAATCCATAAATTCATCATGAAACTCATTTAAGTAATGACAACTGAATAGCATCATGTGTGAACTTACTAGGAGTAGTAATGACTCTAAATGGTGAAGTTCCTGAGGTTATTGTGAAATCCAATCCTGCAGAAAAGACATAAATCCATCACAGTAAAGACAACAGGAATACATTAAGACCATGCAGTTAACTGCAAGGTGGTAATTCAGAGAACTAAGAGCAAGAGTGAAAAGTAAATTGGGTTATGTGTGAAAAAAAAAATAAAGAAAGGCTATGGATTGCTAGATAGAAATTAACTGCTCAGTTTACTGAATTTGCATGTAACAAAGACAGTTTAGTTTATGTTCTTTCTAGTAGTCAAAACTGCAAGTGGCACAGGTTTTACAGTTGTTCACTGAGACAAAACAACTGCACATAAAACCTGAGGTTAAAAACAGAAGATATCCAAATAATCTGATACAATCATGAGGTATAGATGGTATATAATAAAAGAAAAAAATATGAAGGAAAGGTGAAATGCCCACATTGCTAAAAAATGTACACTGTTCCAGTAAAATGGCAGGCAGAAACCTGCAGGATATCATTGCTTACCTAGGAGAGAGACATTTTTCTGATTTACAAAAATGTTGTAGAAAACAGTACTAAAATTACTTTTGAAAATTATGTGGGTTTATATGCACTATTTCAATTAACACATACATGACATAATATAACAAGTATGAAATGGCTTTAGACATGAATTGCAGAAATGATTGGAGATATAGGAATATTTCTCTCTGAGGAAAGATGGAAAAGACTGGAATAATTTTCCTTATAATACCCTGGATATATTTTTATGAGGGGACAAATCCATTTATTAAAACTCATACAGAAGATCAGGAAAACTGGTAAAAGGAACCACATTTGTCAGGTGGTGGGGAGCTCATTGCTACTAACTAACCCTGCAGTCAAGAGCAGACCAGACTTTAAAAATATGTGGGTATTTATATGTGACAGCATTCCCTTATAATTTCAGTTACAATATTTATATAGAAAAGTGTATTGTTCTTCAAGTCCATTTGGTAAAGGTTAGTAATTTAGGAAGAACGACCTTCTGCATGCACATTATCTATGGTACACAACATCTTCTGGCACTTTTTCCAGAGGCATTTGTTGTTATCTATCATCAGACAAAAATTGTTGAACAAGCAATCCCCTTAAATTCTTTAGTAACAAATCCTCATACTCTCCTTTATTTTTAATTAAATTTACATTAGACCAATACAAAGTTAGTCTTGTTCTATTGCAGAAACTCAACGGTAAAACCACCTAATACTGCATAAAAGAGCTCAAAAGCTTCTGCTAGCTGATCCTTTCACACATTACCCTTAGGTCTTCTCTGAAGAACCTCCTGCTTGCTTTCTTCAGACAAAAAGTTGTAGAAAATGCTGGTTCTTAAATAAACAAAATCAGACTCAGGATGTTTGATGCACTGAAGAAGGCTGGGACCTAGAACAGAGCCTAGATATTATAGATTTTTCTCCCATTTCTTAGCAGTGTTAACCACTGTTGAAAGTCATCTAACCTGAAATACCGAGCTCCAGAGGCATTCAAACCACTGTGTCCATTCTGTGTCTCTGATGAGGAGAGGTTGCCTGTAGCAGGAGAAATACCTTGCAGTCAGCAGCTGTATCTTATCCTGCAGTCCCTCTGCAAAGATGTTGTGCCATGAATCAGTGTACTAAAGAGGCAGCATTATTATGCATTTGTTTATGTATACAGAGATATGTTTTGTGAGTGCCAAAGAAACAAACACAATGAAATTACTGTACTTACCTCCAAGTTTCAAGGCTACAATTTTGATTTGGGAGCTTCCTTGTGGCTTTGCAATTACAAAATCAGTGGTAAAATACTATAAAACCACATCTGCATTCCAAGACAGAGATGAGTATAAATATAAAGGCTAAGAAAATCAAGTGGGTTTTGAGGAATAAAAAAGGCTGAGGATGTTTGCAGCAGAGAGAGGGATTGAACCTGGAAGCAGCACAGTTTCTCACCTGTTCTGAGTATTGCACTCACACACTCCAGATAACGGGGAGAGGGTGGAGGGAGAAATTGCTTAAAGTCATTAAGCCAGAAAGACTAACTTACCATAAATCTTAATAAGTTTATGCCACCCCTGATACAAACTTCACACTAACTTGTTCTCTCTGGGGAAGGTTCACAGTTGGGTTTTGGGTTTTTTTTTCATTTTGGGGTGGGTTTTTTTGAGCAATAATAGTCTTTGTAAGATGGCTGCAGTGTCAGCATTTATCTTGAAACTCTTGGATATTAGTTTTGACTGCAGTCACCTTTCTGACAAGTGTTATTGCGACTGTGTTTTATATCCCTGTTCAGGATGATTTCTAATGATAATGCTCTGTCTACCTCACTGCTTCACACTAAATTATAGATGCCACTATGACAGGACAAACTATATCCAAGTGCTAAACTCTACTCCCTTTGTGTGATGTCAGTGCCTTCACTACTTTGTGCCTAGAATTAAAATCAGGATAGGAAGATATGCAAAACATTTCTGCTTAAAAATAATGTTCTGTCAGTTATTAAACAAGTGATATTTCATTTAATCAGCTCAAGGGGATTATTTTAAATGAAAAGGCAGAGAGTATGATTTTATTAACACATTCCTGCCCTAGAGTCCTACTGTAATAATTCTTTACTTGACTAAATTAAAAAGTTATAATTTAGTCCTTCCACAACAAAGACTTATGGATAGTTAAATTTCATTAGTTTTTCTATTTTGTGTTGCACATGGAATAAAGGGAAGGCATCATGTATCCAGAAAAGTAAATATTACATTATGAATACCAAAAAAACAAGACTTTTAGTGAAGACTGTTATATAATCCAGTTTTAACTTGTTATTCAAACACCTTCAGCAATAAAATCTTGTATTTGGGCTATCTTTGTGCATATTTGCTTGCTAAATCAAAGGCTTTTATCAGGTAGAGGATTTTTTTCAGCCTTGAAAATGTGAATTTAGGCAGACTAAACCTACTAGTCTTATCAGCCTGAGACTTATTACACTTGTTGTGTTGACTATAATACAAATAGTGCTCTAGAAACCATCCATTTTGACCAAATATTTTTAATTAATTAATCAATGGAACCTTATAAGGAAGACATGTAAAAGCCATTTGAATACACATATGTTTACCTGCACTAATATGTACATATGTGTATTCATACAAATCTGTTTGTAGAAGCAGATAAATAACAGGAGTATCTCTAGTGACTCCATAGTTAAGGCTGCTCTCATATTGGGAAGTGTACTTCAAATCTTGTTTTAGGTAGGATAAATAAATATTTCTGTGTATATGGCAATCCATCCACATAAGACATTTTTCCTCTTTCTTTTTATATGTTTCTAAGAAAATATGTTTTATAATTATCCTTAAAAAGTCAGAGGATTACACTGACTATTAAACCAAAACCAAGGAATTTTTAAAATAATTTTTATGGTGTACACAGTTCTCACAGTAGATTCTTGTCACACTATGTAGGCCAATTTGTTTAAATGAGAGAATAAGTGTGTTCACTTTCATCTTGCATACCTCAAATTTAAGACAACTGACTAAATCCTGGACCTGCTTAACAACCTAAATCTTAAGTAACTGAAATCTTTGGTGATGTTCTGCGTCTGCTCCCATGAAAACTGAAAGTAGAATTTAATCCCATCACTATAAAAATAAACTGGTTATTAATACTGAAAAGCTGAAAAATGTTCGATGTGTTATCACTTCAGATTGAAAATGGTAAAACAAATAAGAAAACAAGTGATAAATCAGACAAGTGAAAGCAAAGGGTAGGTACCTAAATACTGTGAATAGACAGATAGACCAAGTTATTTATAATTTCCTTCTCAGAGGATTACTTCATTTATCTTTTGAAAGAGACTTTCTCATTGCAAGAGGTATTTCAATAAAAAATTAATTGTTTATTAAGAATTAATTATATAGGTTAACATGGGACTATCTGATCAGGGAATATCAGTCTCAGTACTTTGAACTTGCAGGTGCTGCAGTGGTTGTAGTTAAGACATTATATTGGAGCTTTCCTTCATTGCAAAGGATTGTGTCAGGAAAATCTTTAATATAAAAATAAAAAGCAGTTCATGCATAAAGCATGACGCCCTGAAGCATATTAGATCTGTTTATCTCTCTGTTTAAAACGAACGGTACCTGGTATAGTTTACATAACAAGGCAGGGATCAGTTTGATAAAGCATTTATATCACCTTGGGAACACGCTGGCTCATTTCCTCAACACCTTTCTGCATGACTTGTTCACCAGCAAGTAAAATAGCAAACAAAGTTTTAATAGGTCAAGAGCAGAGGACCTGCTTGTGTAAAAGACATTGCAGTTTGCCCTCTGACAAATAGCTCATATTTCAATCCCAGGTCTCTGCAGCCAATCATTGAATGATAATTATTGATTACATTTTTATGGACAAATCTTTAATTGCATTTAATCATTTGCAGCCTTAAAGATCTTTTTTTAAGACAAGTGAAAGCTTGGTGCTTATGTGGTGAACATAAAATTATCTGGGGGAACCAAATAAAGGACCAAGATGGACTCTTGCCCCCAGATGCAGTGACAAAGCTCTAGTGACCTCATTAGAAATAGGATTTCACCTCACAACATTAACATTTTTGGCAAATACTACAGTATAAATCTGTGAGTTAACATTTGAAAACACTTTTTTAAACAAATGAATTTCAATTTAGTTTGCAATTAAAATCTGTTGTTAGACTAACAGATTTTTTTTGTCACTCTTCCATTTTGTTTAATGTAATCCAGGATGTGAGTCACATTTGCTTGTTGTTTCTATATGTGGAGCAAATACTGTAGCTGCTGTTTCTGTCATAGCACATCTGCTCTGCTGAAAACTGCAAAATGATAGATAAACACATGGTCAGGAAAAGAAATAGATGAATAACATTTTGTATTATTTTTTCAGTGAACAGTAATCATCGCTAAATTTCTTTGCAGTTCAAAGGCTATTTTTGTTAAGCGGACATACGTGGATCTTCCATGCAAGCTATTGTAAATTCTTCATATGTTTATTTTAAGTATCCAAAAACATGTTTTCACCCAACTGGCACTTTCAGAACTGCATGGTAAATGCAAAAACTGCATGGTAAACTCTGTTCTTCAGCTGTCCTATAATGAAGGAAAAAAATTGTTCAGTGAAGAGAAGAACTCTTATATTTTTCCTTTTTCAGAAAGTTCAGCAGTGGAATACATCTTCCTTAGGGTATAATTAATAACAATTTTCAATGCTTTTATTCACAGATGCAATTCAGAGTATCTGTTCTCTGTATATAATGTAACAAAAATAAGCTGATATCACTTACAGAATATGTATCTAGCATCTCAGTGGACATAAGTCAATGACTGAGCCGTAGGTAAATAGATTAGACATGGCAATAGGAAGGGAAAATAAGCTAAAAAGAGAACCCACAAAAATAATTTTGTAAATCTTGTCTTACATTTTCATCAGAAACTAAACAAAATAATCTGACAAGGACAGAAATCAAGTCATCTGGCAAATTCTTGCATGTACTTTTATCAAATAATGTAATACAGCACATGACACTAAAAATAATAAGATGTTGTCTAAGGACAGGATGGTAATACTATGGCTTTTGTTTGGATGTATCCAACCCCAACAGCTTTTATGGTAGTTTCCGCATTTGCTTGATGCTATTCAATCACACAGGCGGTGCACCATTCAGTCCTTCATCCCCAAAAGCTGTACTTCCCTTCCAGACACAGGGAGATGCTTTCATGGCAGCTCAGTTGTCTGTACAAAAGCAATGCCTGTGTCATTTTATGCTGTGGTGAAGTTGTTACGGACAAAGCTCAGGGAATACACACCTTGCATGTGCTTAGAGGGGATTGTGTTTGGGCAGCTCTTGGCACCCCGAGGTGCTCTGGCAGAGTCCAGGATTCTGTCTATAGATTGCAGTTAGCAAGATGCTTATCCTATACACTTTTTTTCCCCCTGTATTTATAAGAGTGTATGTGACTGCTGACTTAGAGTGGCTTGCCGGCAGGTGAGATCAGTCCTGGAGCTGCTGCCCCTCTCAGGGATTCTCCGGTGGCTCAAGTCTCAAGGGATGTATGTGGCTCTGGACCAGAAAGACCTGGCCGTCTCCTCTAACGCAATCCTCTACTAATTGATGGATATACTTGAGGGTTGTCAATGGGACAGGGAAATCATACAAACTGGCTAAGCTTAGGCTGCAAATGGCAGAGTAAAGCTGTGTGCAATGCATGCTGAGATTATGTGATACAAAGCACATGGCAGGGGCAAAAACATTTCTACTTTGTTTCTCCTGCTTCTTATGTCACTTGCCCTCGTCTGCCTCTGTGCCTTAGGAGAATACAATATATTCCTCAAACACCTGCCCCAGTTGCCATGCTGCATGTCATTAGGGTTTCTGCCCTGGTTTAGGCTTTTGTCATTTCTTGTTATCCCTGTATGACCTAAATTTTCTTGTGCTCAATCCAAAGATCTTTGGCATTATGGAAGCTTTGTGAAAAAAGGCCCATCATCATTCACACAATTCAGCGTAAACATAAAGAATTGTATCATAAAACATGTCTCCAAAGGAACTTTTTAAGACAGATTAGCTTATTATAATTACATTATTAGGAATCTATTTCTTTACACTAGGTAAGGGAACTACGCTGGCAAAGAAATATAATGTGTGCCTCAAGTCATAACTCCTAAGTTCTTTTTAATGTCCTAAATAAGTGACCTAATTTTCAGAAATGGTGAGAACCAGTTTGTCTCTCACATGATTTCCATGACAGCTTCCAAATGCAATTTTAAAGCTGACTTGCAGGATCAGGTCCTGCTTTTGTCAAGTGAGGTGAATTAAGGAAGCTGTGTATTCCTCTGAACTGCTCAGCTGTGAACTGTCAGATTCAAATAAAACTGGGCAAGATAGAATAGGATTTCTGCATTAAAAAAACCCAAACCTGTGCCAGTGAAATTTAGATCAGCAGAATACAGTTTGCCATATTAGAATTCAGTCATGAATCTGCTCTACAAATACTGCTCTAACAAAGGAAAAACCACATACTGTTCATAACAATAAGTGGTTAGAGCTTCACTTTTACACTTCACTGAAAGAAGTGGTCTTCTAATTAAACAATTGTTCACAGAAATCACATTCCAAGAACTGAAGGAAAAGAAGTGGAAAACT
This sequence comes from Lichenostomus cassidix, assembly GCF_008360975.1. Classification (NCBI taxonomy): domain Eukaryota; kingdom Metazoa; phylum Chordata; class Aves; order Passeriformes; family Meliphagidae; genus Lichenostomus; species Lichenostomus cassidix. The sequence goes on along the minus strand of NC_139486.1, from coordinate 25,581,900 downwards.
CATGATTGATCCTTTTTATATTTTAGTGCTATGAACTGAAATATAGTTTATCACAAAACTAGCTTCTTCTTGAGTTGAACTTGCTGTTTATAGTAAAAGAAACAGACGTATTAACATAAAGCTGTGAACCTAGTTTTAACTTCTGATGTCAAAAGGCCCTTCATATTCAACAGAAGAACCTTCTTAAATATCTAGCTCCCTCTTCAGCCTCTTCCTTTACTTAGAGAGCTGGTTATGGTACCTGTAGTTGTACCATTGGATCCAGGACTTCATAGCTCTCATAATTCATATTTGCTAATTCCAGCTTTTTAGTTCTTGACCACAAAACTGACTCAATAGCTATAAAATCAAATCAAGCACAAAGCAAGTGAAAATTTGGAGTTCATGTTTTATTTATCTTCACAGTTTTCAAGTTTACTCACTGTGTTCCCAGTTGCTCAGCAGCTCTGTTCTGCAGGAATCCTGCTTGCTTTTAGGTTTTGTTACTACATCATATGGGCTTGACTTACTGGTGTTTTTTCTGAAAGGAAGAGAGAGTGGTTGTCATTCTTTGCATGAGACTGTGCTGAGGTTATTCACTGAAAGCTTATGTCTACTGCCTTTCTGATACCATGGTTTTTCACCCTAGACTGTAGACAAACAGTTGATTTTTCTCCTCAGAATATTTTAATGCTGTTTAACTGCTTGCTACTGTAAATAGTTCTTGTGTTGACTAACTGTTGCATTTCATTTTCACTTTTGTCAAATGAGAATTGCATTCTGGCAGCTGCATGTTGTAGCCTGATAAATCCCAAAACTGGATGCATGTAGACTTCAGGAAGGAGCATGTATATTTTTAGGTTGTTCTGAGACAGGACATAAGAAGAATAATAGCGTCCAGATTTGGTATATGACTTGTCCTAAAAGTCTCAAAATAGAAGGTGAGAGCAAGCTCCACTTCTAAAGCTCTCTTGTAGTAACAGACCATTTAGGCAATTCTTCTTTAACTTAGCACATAACTCAGCTGCTTATTAAAGTCAGACCATTTAGGCAAGGTTAGATTTCCTCTGAGAAGAGGGACCTGTATTTGCATATTCACAAAGGGCTGGAGCTTCTCTGTGGCTCCTTTGAAGTCTGGGACAGGAAGTGAAAGTGTTACCCCAGGAACATGAATGGTGCCAGTGTTACAGCAGGAGTGAGGGATCACTGACACAGCTCAAAACCTCTTAACTTTCCTTGATATATTCATGGCTAAGCATATCTTACCTCCCAAGTCGCTTATGCAGGTGTGTAGGGGTTGTGCAGCCATTTTGACATTGTGTTATACAAGTAAAAAGATCAATGTATTCAGACTGTTGGTCACTTATTATTGTTGCGGTGTTTATGACATAAATTTCTAACATGTGAAGTCTCTTTTGGGAGACCCCCATGACTCCCCCCACTACTTCCCCAATGTAGTCCAAGGATGTTTGCTGTATCTCTTCAATATTTTTGCAGGCATCAGTATGCTCATCATGGAAGGGCCTATATAAATTAATCAGCAATATTGCTAATGTCAGTTTTCATGAACACATCTCCATGCTGTATAAATATCAGCTGATCCATTTGCTTGTATCACTTATCCTCTTACAAGTAACTTTATGGTTCATGACTGTGCATCAAAAGTTAGTCATTGTCTAATGGCTGCCAGAGTTTGATGAAGTGGACCTTCCTGAAGAACCTTCAGGGAGTGCAGATGGATGTGACACTTAGGGCACTCAAGGTATAGCTAGCAAAGGAAAAACAAAGGAGCATTGCTTACATATTCAGCATTACCTTTAGGAGGTCTACAGAGATTTTGGTCTCTGTTTACACTAATCTTACGTTAGTGACTGTCATATTACATTAGCAAATTTAATCTTTGTTAATGTGATAGAAAGTTGCTAATACAATGAGACTCATTATATTAACAACTTTTGCATCATGTTAGCAAAAGCAAAATTTGCTAACAGAATGCAAAAATTACCAATATGATGAGGTAATCATTATCATTATTCTAACATCTGATTATATTAAGCAGCTACTAACATTTTGTATATGAAATCACTATTTGCACTGTGCTGGGATTTTCTATGAGTATTTGGGGTGCCTAAGTAGGAAAAAAACAAATATTTTTTTACAAAATCTTTTTATAGACAGGGGATTCCTTTTGTATTTTGATATAAATGTCAATTAATCAAAGTCATTCTGAAATTAAATTTCTTGACCTAGAAAACCCTTTTTCCATAGAACAATAAGCCATTTAATGATCTCTGTTGTGACTAAGGCAGTAAGAGAGTACAAAGAGAGTGTGGATCACTGTTAGTCTTTTATCACCTTTTGGTTTTGAAAAGTAATTTCACATTACAAGTCATATTTTACAGTAGATAAGAATTTATGTAATAATTCATTCAAACATATTAATTCACTGTTACAATTTGTATTTTTTTTAGCAAGACATACATATATTGTAGAATATATTTGCACATAAGATTCATGGTCTTCCTCTTACCTCGTAATTGTTTATTAAAAATGTACCACAATTAAATTTAAATTCTTACCATAATATTTTTATATAGAGTATAATCTGACTGCAAAACTGATTTCAATATGTAATATGCAGCATCTTTATTGTAATTTCTTGAGAAACAGTCTTATAATTATTTTTCTCTACAAAGCCTTAATTCTTATACAAGCTATGTAATAACAATCTTTTATCTTTAAAGATAAAGAAATCAATTTAGCATAGATTCTTCATAAACAATCTTGCAATGGAAATGGGCAAGCTTTGCACACTGCTTTTTCCCATGTAAGTAGTAGAGTGGGGAAAACATAGAGAAGGTGTTGAATATATAATGTATATGCAGTACAGGCAGATGTCTTGGGCCAGCTGGAGGATGGAACTTCTTGGTTCTGAAGAGATCATCTTAGACTCATACAATGGTTGGGGTTGGAAGCCACCTTCACCATCTAGTTCCAATCTCACTGCCATGGACAGGGATACCTTTGACTAGACCGTGTTGCTCATAGCCCCATCCAACCTGGCCTGAAATACTTTCAGGGATGGGGCATCCACAACTTCTCTGGGAAACCTGTTCCTCACCATTTTCATAGTAAAGAATTTCTTCCTCATATCTAATCTAAATGTATTCTCTTACAGTTTGAAGCCATTCCCCATTGTTCTGTCACTACATGCCCTTGCACAAAGTCTCTCTCCAGCCTTCTTGTAGGTTCTGTTCAGGTACTGGGAGGCCACAATTAGGTCACCCTAAAGCCTTCTCTTTTCCAGGCTGAACAATCCCAATTGTCTTAGCTTTTCTTCATAGGAGAGATGCTCCATCCCTCTGATCATCTTTTTGGCCTCCTCTGGACTCACTCCAGCAGGTCCATGTCCCTCCTGTGCTGAGGACCCCAGAGCTGATGCAGCACTGCAGGTGGGGTCTCACCAGAGCAGAGGGGCAGAATCCCCTCCCTCTCCCTGCTGTCTTGTTAACCAGCCTGTGTTGATATCCAGGGTCACCCCAAGCCAGGTGCAGCACCTTGCCCTTGGTCTTGTTAAAACTCATGAGATTCCCATGGTCCCACTTCTTGAGCTTGTCCAGGTCCCTCTGGATGGCATCCCATCCTTCAGGTGTGTCATCCACACCATTCACTCTGGTGTCATCTGCAAATTTGCTGAGAGGGTCCTTCCTTTATCTATGCCATTAATGAAGATATTAAATAACACTGGTCCCAATATGGACCCATGAGGAACACGACTTGTCACTGATGTCCATTGGGATTCTGAGTCACTGACCACCAATCTGATCTTTACTTACAGTGAGAGGGACTGACCACCAACCACTGATCTTTACTTACAGTGAGAGGGACTTTGCTCCCCCAGTCTCCATCCTGCTGTCCATGCACTCGAGGTGTGGGAAGTGAGGTTGCCCTTGAAGAGAGGCAAAAAACGTGTTGAGTACCTCAGCCTTCTCCTCTGTTGTTACCAGTTTTCCAGCATTCTTTTTCAGGGGTATACACCTTCTCTGACCTTTCTTTTCTGGTTAATGTACCTGTAGAAGTTTTAACAAGTTGTTAGTTAGCTTAATGTTAAGTCCACTCAAGGACCTGTAATGACTTCAGCTGAAAATGCTTTAATTTTTCAATACTCAAAGAAGTGAAGCACTGGCAAGAATTTCACCACAGATCTCCTTGGCTTCAGAATTTATTCCAGCCTTAATACAAATCAGCTTTATGTTGCTGTTTGTAACTTCTAGAGAAAGTGCATAAGAATGTTTCAAATCAAAGCCCGCAAATGAAGGAAAGAGAAGACCATATAGTTATATAACTTTTCTCGTGGGACTAATTTTTTTTCTGTGCTACTGAATACGTAGAAACTACTGGAGAATTATAAAAGGCAGGGAGGGGGGGATGAGTAAACAAGAGAAGCATCTCCTGGTACAGATCTTTATGTGGAAGAGGAATTTCATAGGAACACAGGAACTTATATAAGTGAATATTGAACACTTATCTAGCCCATTATCTTATCCTTTAGAGTAGCTGGTACTAAAAACTTCCAAATCACATGTAAAATCTTCAGTATGGTAACTGTGCCATACAAGTTGAATTAGAACTCTTGATATCTCATGTAAATTTTATTATGCATAGTGTAGCATGGTTAATCTAGTTAACTTCAGAGATATTTAGTCCTTCTTTGGAAGTTCTTAGATAGATAGGTAATTGTATAGATGACATGTTGTGTGGTGAAAATTATTTATTTTAATAATTTTGTGTTTATCAGTTCAAAATGTGTTTCCCATTCAATTTATTGGAAATATCCTGTTCTTATTGTATCTTTTATGTATCATTTATTATTTTATGTATCTTTTGTCACATTTATCTGCTCTCAAAGCTAAATATTTATAATCTCATTAATCTCTCTTCAGATGTCCTTTTACTTAAGTTTTTCTGTTTCCATTATTCTCTTTTTTAATAACAGATGACTAGAACTAAACACACTACTGAGTTTAAAGTCTGGTCCATTAAGTTATATAATGGTATAGTAATATTTTCTTTATTAATTTATCCATTTTAAATTATTTTTATTGTGTTCTAACATCTCATTTAAGTCTACCACTATAAGAATCTCCACACAGACCAGGTGTTTTCACTGATATATTTCCATTTCCTTTTATTGCCTAGTTAAAATTATTTAAAGCTCTGGAATACAGAGGAGTAGTTTCTTCAAAAATGTGCTACATCTTGCACTTGTTTGCATGAAATTTCATCTGTTGCTCTGCTGTTCAGTTGTCTGCTCTGATTGCTATTGATAGCCTTCTCATGTTCCTCTTGATCTTCTTTTCATGTAATAGATTCATTTTTAGGTGTTTTGACACCTAAAACTGACATCACTGGAATAAAACACATAGCAGATAGGAAGTCTGCAGATGCTTCCCACTGAATTACTTAGGTTACAGCTGCATTTAGCATGAATGGCTAAAATGTGGAAACTGTCCTATAAGAAGGAATTTTAATAACCCAGATAGACCAAAACCTGATTCTTATGTCTCACTGCTTACCTCTTTTTACCAGTACTGCATCTGAGGTAGAACACACATAACTTCTGCACAGAGAAAAGCTATCCTCTATTTGTTCATGAGGATATGGTGTCCTTTAAATTGAATGGACATTTCCTAAACACCTGACAATAGAAGGAAATGAAATGCTATTTTTTATATATATATATATATATAAACTAGAAGTGAAGAAAAAATGTAACTTGTTGGAAGTTGGTACCAGAGAGGGAAAACAAGCATTTGTGTGAACAACAACCCAGGTACCATTCCTGGCTTAGGCACAAAGTGAAAAATATCATTGTGGAAGAATTTTTTGTTCTTCCCTAAATACAAAGAAATATGCAAAGATGGATATATTTATATATGAATATATAGTCAAAGGTCATATCCAGCTTTACTGAAATCTTACCAGTCATATATAGTATATTTCTTTCTGATTCCCTCTGTTTAGTATAAGCCTGTAAGTTTTATTGTCTTGGCACTATAATAAAACAACTAACCTAGTTAAAATACCTATCTTTATCTATGGGAAATACTGCATATGACTATGCTTTTCCAATTTCAAATTGAAATCATCTGCAGTGATAGTCCACAAGGACAGAAGGGTTAACTGGCACACAGGTGGGAGAAGAGTTGCTCATTAGGGAAGGTTTGTTATGTGGTAACGTATAATTAAGGTAATGGTCACAGCTTGTGTGACAGCAAACACTCTGGCAGTTGTTTGATTGCTGTCTGGGTCAGGAGATCAGCGCTTTCTACAAGATGTGTCCACATTAGTGTGTTAGTGGACAGGTTATAAAGCAAATTATAGCTGCCTTTCTTAGGCATATTACTGTCGAGGCTCATTGTTTTGGGTATAATATAGCTTCTGAAGACTTCATCTGACAGGTTAGGCATTTTATCTTTTGAGTAAACAGTAATCATGGTGTGAAGAAAGTAGGGCATTGGAGATTTTTCCCATTCTTTGAGATTTCCATTCTTCCTTTCTAGTTTGCTCCAAGGGCTCTTTGGGGATACATACATTAAGCCCTTTAAATAGTTCATAATAAATCTTTGTCTCAGGTTGATTCTGACAGTTTTTTAAAGAGTCTTTTAAGAGACAATCCTCAATCATTTGTTAATCCATGGGGTGATCTTCAGACTTGAAGAAAAAAGAAACTGTGCAAACTCCAGGATTGTGAAGATACAATGTAGAAAAATTTTAACTCAGAAAAACTTAGGAAACACTGTACCATGGAAATTTCACCAATAATACCATGTTCTGCCTGTGCCTAAATGCTCTCCAAGTTACTCAGCTTGCAAACACTGAAGGAAGAAAAATGGATTACGAAAAAAATGGAAGAACAATTTTTATTGATCATCTTATTCCTATTATCATCGGTCTGGCATTGTTTTGCTTAGCACTTGAATTGAAGTGGCATTATGGGGAAAAAATGGTCATTGCTCCCATTTTATAATAAAGCCAAAAAATACCCCAGAATTCTGCCTGAAAACTGTTTACCATTCAAGCCTTGTGATAAATATGCCAAAATATCTGCAGTGTGGGCTGATTTTTTTAAAATGCTGTTTCTTGTGTTATATGACAGGTTCTGATTATGTCTGTCAAAAACCTTCTTAATTCCACAGTGCAAAATAAATAGATAAAGGCAGAAAATATAATAAAAGTGAGATGTCCAGTCCACTTGACATTTGTTTTTACTAAATAATTTGAAAGAATAGTTTTCTAAGAATAATGCATGGCAGCAGCCCACAGAAGCTACCCCTAGGGGTTTTTACTTCAGCAGCCTTAAGTCTGTCATTTTTGGAGATACTTGTTCTCAGCTCTGTTTGAATTTCAATGGCATAGCACTTGTCATTATTTTGGGCTTTTTTGTAAAGTCTGCATAAGAAAAGAACTCTATAAATGCTAACTTATCTGTATAAGACCTCTCTTGGTATACTTTAGGAATATTGTTGCCATATTTTAATTTAATATGCTGCCCTGAGGAGAAAATACTGTTCACAGGAACAAGGAAGCAGTTCTAGTAAGGGCCAAAGCTATGGAGAAACCTGGGCAATTGGGTCTCTTACCCTTTCTTAAGCCAGGAACATGAGTGCTGGAGGCGAGAGCTGATGCTGGGAGCACTACCAGCTGAGCAGGACATGCCAACAGCATCAGCTCCATGCTATGCCAGCCATGTTAGGAAATCTGCCAGAAGCAGTGGGATTAGCAGACTGACTGATTTATTTTATCCTGGACCAGGTCAAGGAGTGTCTACATGACAGATGAGAAGGGGCAATCGGACAGAAACTCTTGTGAGGTGGAAATATTAACAGCATTCTGAAATACATATGGATGCACAGTGTTGAGGACATAAGTATTTTCATGATTAAGTACTAGTTATATTCGTGGGGTATTTTTAAGTGCTACTTGTTTGGTAAAGTATAAGAGAGGGTATATATCTTCATTTTTTCCAATATTCTTCTTGCTACAAAATACCAATGCTAGTTAAACCTGGTTTGGGAAAACTGGTGCTGGAAAGGACCTGCCAAAGTAAACGCGACAAAGCACCAGCATTGCTGCTCCTCCATCTTTTTAAGATGGAGAACCTAGGTACGGGGCTCAGTAGATTCTGAGTACGCAAAAATTCTTTTTCTTACATTTTAAAAGTGTTCCTTCACTGTATTCTGAATAATGAAGCCATGACAAGCTGCTTAGGACCACATCTATTGCCACTGCTTGTCCAGTGATTGTTATCTGTTAGCAAAACATTAAATATATGATGAAAACATTCTTCTAGCCAACTATACTTATATCCCCTTGAAAACTTATGGTGTGTAACTCCAACTTACTTATTTTAGTATTTATCATTTAGTCATTCTCAATTATCTAAAAAATTGTTTTATAAAGAAAGTTATTTCTTGCCTTCCATACTTCAAAATTTTTATTGAGTTTGCATTTGACACACCAATATGCATTCAGTTAAGGTTTAAACTTAAAAGTGTAACAGTTTGGTAGAGCCAATATGATTGATATCCAAAGAAAAAAATGGAAACCTCTTCACAGTGTTAAGTAGTTATTCACTGTTAGCAAAGGTGAACTCAGATACTTGCCATGCTTGAGAAATCTAGGAGGTCAAATGATGCAACAATCTTACCAGCCTTTTTTTTTTCCTCCCCTTTTCAGTGTGGGAACAGAAAATGGCAGGTCAGGTGGCCCTCTGTGTTTACTGCTGCTAAACCAGTAAGCGTTTGCCTTTAGTAATGATCAGTCTGTGTTTGCCCATGTGCACTTGCCTGGTTTAAACATATACCCAGTAGCTACATGCTTTTCTGGATGGGTTATTCAACAAGGTTACACAATTTGTGCAAAGTGATTTTTTTTGTCAGGTTTCTATATGCATTGATGTAACAATCCAGTAGATACTAGCAACCAGTTACTGCCCCTTGGTTAGGCTGCGTGGAAGATTCATGTATATAAAATAGTGTATTAAAGTAAACTTACAAAAGCAAAGAGCAATCATTGCAAATGTAATTTTTTCTTCCTCTTTGGGATTCTAATTTTAAAAGCATTAAAGAAGACAGCTGCTCATGCTGTGATATGCGCTAAACAGCCTGAAGGATGGAAAAATATATATTTGTAGCTCATAATAACTATTGACCTTTCTGATATACAATGTTCTCTGTGTTAGCTATTCTGTTCTATCAACAGTGAAGATTGAACATGACTTTTTAATAGAAAACATGGGGTTTCAAGCTGCTTTCACAAAGGTGTTTATGTATTGTTATTTTGTATTGTAGTACAAAGACTAAGTCCTGATGCCCTTTGTCTGACATCATGTTTGTCATAAAAAAGCCCCACTGTTACTGACTGTTTCATATGAGGGATTGGCTCATAACCATTTTATAGTCGTGATAAAAGCATTGCTCCACTAGATCCAGAACACAGGTATTGAAAATAGAATCCCCCAAATATCCCAGCAGCACAAAAGGTATTTTCTGAAGAAATAGATTCCTCAAGTGGCTATATTTTCAGGGTATTCCACTAAGACTTCAAACACTCAGGTTTTGTATTCATACTGTTGTTCCTTGGTGTACTCAGGCTGCTGCATAATGGCTTTCTCTGGATGTCATGTGCTCTCAAGGAGCATCTTTATGATACTCCTTTTTTCTCTTGAACTTTCCTACTGCTTAGTTGCTGAGTACAGACACATCCACTAGTAGCAGCTTGACTGTGGCACTTGTGTATGTTTCCCCAGAGTGAGATCATCCAAAACATCAACTTTGCAGCATGAGGTAACTCAGCTGCTCTCCTTTCCCTCAGGGAAAAGCTTCACCAAAAAGCACCTCCCATTTGGCATATGAAAATCTGGAAAGCAACCTCTTTATTGTGCTTTTTAAGCCCAAGCAGGCTGGCAATGTTAAGCAACATCAGAAGGGACTTTTTAATGTTTGTTGGAGGTGTTTTTATGCCATGTGCTGGGAAGGAACTTTAGTGGGCCATTATTGGCAGCTCTAAACCACAGTTATTTTCACAGCTATGCTCTGTAGTGTCAGTTAATGATTCACAAGTTACTAGGCAAGAGCAGAAAACTAGCAAGAAAGAAAAAATTCCCTCAGCTGGTCCTTCTAGTGCAGGAAAGCAGGGAAACAACATCAGCATTTAATGGCAGTTTTGAGAAGAAACATAATGCCCAAAATTGTTTATAAGAAGCTGCTCAGTAAGGATAATGATCATTTAAGTTGTGGAAACCAGCCACATCTCAAAGGAGATTAAACAACTAGTCCTCTATTCCTCACAGGATCATAAAGCCCTTGGGGAATTCAGTGAAGTTTTTACTCTCAGAACTAGTCAGCATCTTTTTTTTTCCTTTCTTGTTTTCTCATTTCTCAGTTTCTTTTCTCCATAAACATTCCTCAACAGAGGACAGATGTACTATTTTTTATGATACTAAACTCTCCTAATATCAGGACCTCTCCCATGCATTGGAAGTGTCCTGTTTCCAACTTTATTAGAATTGCTACAAAGTAAGTAAACAGTAAGGAAATGATACCGCTGTGCTAATTTTCTTTGGGACTTTCACTGAACCTTGAAAATTTATAACCGTTGCTGACCTCGCATGAAACCAAGTCAACAGGTCAGGTCAGATTATTTACTCCATTGCTTAAAATAAATTAACCTTAGTTGTAAAAATGTAGAGGGAATTTTGAGCTTCATATGCAGGAAGGTTTATGTACCACTCACTCACAAGACCATAACAGCTCTTCAAGAGTTGTTCCGGTCTATTGGATGAGCATGAGTACATTTGTGAGTGTTTAATAATGGATTGAAGCCCAGTAGACTGTAACATTTCCAAGCACTTTTCAGAGTTTCCTACCGTGATTATTTCTGTTAATAACAAATCTTTATTATGTTATTTTCAAACAGACAAAAGAGCTCTGTGTCTTCCGTTGATCACTGACATACCAAAATTTGTTGTAAAATCTGTCTTTCAACAGTATAGTGTAACAAAAGTCTTATTCATAGCTTCATCCTGGCAATACTTAATTTATAGCTCTGTCCTGGCTCTTAACTCATTCTTTATTTTGCCAGATATATAAAGAGTTCTGTGGAATAAAGCTTACATGGGAGGTAAATTGCTTATGTTGGGAATTAATAGACTAATAGGATGCTTCTAGACTAGAAAAGGAAGAAATAGAAGTGATGCAAATACAGAGAGTTTTGAGGCATTAAATAAATTAATACTTGACCCTATCCTGGGCTGCACCCAAAGCAGCATTGGCAGCAGGGCAAGGGAGGGACTCTACTCCTCTACTCCACCCTCGTGAGATCCCACCTGCAGTGCTGCATCAGCTCTGGAGTCCTTAGCACAGGAAGGGCATGGACCTACATGGGAGACATCCAGAGGAAGGCTATGAGATGATTAGAGGGATGGAACATCTATCATGCTAAGAACGCCTGAGAGAATTCCATCGCTCAGCCCGAAGAAGAGAAGACTCCAGGGAGAACTTGGAGCAGCCTTCCAGTAGCTAAAGAGAGCTACAAGAAAGTTGGAGAGGGACTTTCTACAAGGGCATGTAGTGACAGGACAAGGGGAAATGGTAATAACCTGAAGGAGATTTGGTTTAGATTACATATGAGGAATGGTAGACACTGTAAGTATTTGCCCAAGAAGTTGTGAATTCCCCCTCCCTGGGGAAGTATTCCTGGGTTGGATGGGGCTCTGAGCAACCTGGCTAGTGGGCAGTGTCCCTGCCCATGGCAGGGGCATGGGAGCTAGATAATCTTTAAGGTCCCCTCCATTTTATGATTCCGTGATTCTATGATTCTATGAGTCCTACAAGGGTAGTTCAGATTACTTTGGTTCTGCAAGGATCATAGAACATTCAAAAATTTTTCTGATAATACTAGGGAATGCCTGCCAATGAGTTTTTACTTTTGTTTCTTCTACGTAAGTACAGTCAGTACATGGGCATATTTGAATTAAAAAGTAAACAAGGTAAGCTCATTATATGTAACACTACAGGATAACTTTTCAAAGCATGGCTTATTTCTCTGCAGATCCAGCCATTTTTGTGCCCGGACTATAGCATGCATGTAGCAGTGTTTGTACTTGTAAAATCTGCAAATTAAGCATTAACAATACAGATTAATACAATTTGCACATTAAAATTGTGTAGTTTGTGTATGTGTGGTACTTGTTTGAAACTATAGCTTATTTTGCCAGTAATTGCATGTACAATTTGGTTTATCCATTGGAAAAACAGCATTCAGTTCTCTTAAGAGAGCTCTGGTTTACTTTTGCCTGTGGTTAATGTTAAGTCTGGTGTATTTTGGGGAACAGTATAAGCACATTTCAAAGGCTGATATAACCACATACACCAGACTGAATGTAGTTATGTGCAATTAAAACCCTAAACAGCTGGCCACAAAGGATGTTAGCAATTTTAAAATAATAATCAGGAACTTGATCCAAGTCTTTCTACAGTATTCCCACTTTCTTAAATGGGACCAAGTTCTAGTGGCTTAACTTTCCCAAAGATAGGGAACCTGTGCTGCTTGAGACACATCTGGCATATATCTTCTCCAGAAAGCCTTGGGACTTCTGGAGGTCCTGTATAAAACTGCTCTTCTTGTGCATGTCTCAGAGACTGTGGGGCACCTCACAGGAACACTGTAGACTTGTGTGTAGGCAATTAAGCCTTCCATCACTTAGAATTCATCTCTTAAATGGAGGAACTGCTCTTCTTAATGCATTTCTAATAGTTTGTCGTTTTAAACTTTGCGTAATTAAGCACTAGGTTTTTCACTACTTCCTTTAGAGGCAATTTTCAACAAATAAAAAGTTGGGACTAACTACACCAATTAAAAATATTAACTACACTATGTTGTGGCCAAACAGTTCAAGTCAACAGATTTCTGTATAATATCCAAGTTCTTATAAATCCACAGTGTATAAAGCAGATCAGATATTAAACATGTTCTCCCGCTTTTTTGGCTGTTGTAACTAAATTCACTGCTACTTCACTGACTTGTGTTTTGCCTGAACACATGTACTTTTATCACATTAAAAAAGCTTGTATATATCTGAGTTAGTCTCTTGTTCTCCCAGTTTCAAACATCTGAGCTTAAAAGAGTGCCCAGTTACATGTGGATCATAGCCCAGTAATTACAGTGATTATAAAAATAATCATGTCTCTAGATGTAAATATTATTTTAAATATTCTTTTAAAAATTGTGGGGGAAATTAAATATATTACATGTAAGGCTTCAATGTCAAATTATTTGCAAAATATTAAGGATTTTACATAAAACAACCAAAGTGCAACTGAGATGCCATGCCATACCATCAGTCATAGGATCTGGAAAATTTGGAGAGATAAGAGTGGGGAAAAAATCCAGTGAATAAAAAAACATTAAAAGATCTAGCTTTCAACAGAAGTCTGATAGCATTTAAAGTTTATATGCCTTTGAATTTCTGATAGGCTTATAGGTCATGAAAAGTGAATTGTCTTCATCTTGGAGGTAGGGTGACAAAAAAGAACAGTTTATTATCTTGTCTGAAAACATTACCTAGATATAAATTCTTTATAGGAAGTCATCCTTCTTTCCATTTCTTTTGAAAAAGCTGTCCTGAGTCTTCCCCTTTTGAGTGATGCCTTCCTTATCCAGATCCCAGTGTTACTCCCCCTATGTAAAGGAAAGACTGGAACTAAGTCACCTAAAGTCTGGGGTCCAATTCTTAACTTCTTCAGCTTCTCAGTAAACAAAACAGAAATTTTGGGAGTCTTACCAAGTCACCTACAAGTACCATGAATTCAGGAATTCAAGTTCCTGTTTATAACTGGGACAGCTTACAGCAAAAATTTTATTCCACCTTTTAGAAACAGTATTGCCTTGGAAGAATGAATGAGCCCCTGCCACCCACAATGTTAAATGAAGAGTTCACATAGTCCTTGGTTTTGCAAGATTCTGAGCACACTGCTGAGACCTAGAGAGCACCTATAGAATTTGCTAGCTCTGTGCTCTTTAGTTAGTCTTTAGGCAGGCTGCTGGTGTCCATAAATAGGCCTAAATGGTTCATCCAAATAGTCCACAAATCTTCATCAGCTTCCTAGACCAAATTTTAGCCTCCAGTACTTTCCCATGTTCAGCCTGCAATCAGCCTGAACCCACTTCACTTGCAACCATTCATTCATACAATTTTTAATTGCATTAATTTGCACTTATTGGAAATAAATTGTCTTAACTTGTAACTTTTGAATTGTATTTTTCAGGCTACCTAGTAGTCATGAAAATCTATCTTGTAATTTACAAAATTATCAAATTTGATCTATAAGATACTGAAAGAGAATGATCTTGGCAAATAGTGATTTTCTGAGAGTAATTTTTCTGATTAAATACAGTTAAGTACCTAAGGTTAAATTTTCTTAGAAAGTCTTCTTTTCATGTCAGGTTACAATAAACTGCACAGAAGAAATAGAAACATTTTTAAAAATGGATCTAGTCCAACAGAACTGTAGATTTTTTATTACCTAATTATTTGTCTAAACATAATGATTCTCGGTTGCCTATGCAAAGGTTGAGAAGACTTTAAGAAAATGTAAGAGGAGGTTTGCAAGTGTAGAAGATACCAGGAAAAGAACTCCCTTTTTCGTAGTGTTTTATATGTTCTCTTATTTCTCTTTTAAGAGCTGGCTGTATAGTTGGTGTTTGAGAATGTCTCTTTAAAGATGTATGGACCTATGTTTTCGAGGAAGTGAGATGAAAGCTAGGTGAAAGCCTCCTGAAATGCTGCAAAATCCAGAAAATCCTGTATGCTGAACCATAAGGGTTTTTTTTCTACCAACTTTCTCAAACTCCTTGCTGGTGTTTGGTTTTCCTCTATAGCTTCCTGTCTTCCTAAGAATGAGAAGCCTATCTTTTCTCTGTTTGGCATGCAGAAATACATTTTTCTCCTCTCAATTAGTTTTAATGTATGTCAAGGAAAAAAACCCAGAAGCCGATGAACATTATTCAGCCTACTCTGACAGCTTTTTTGGTTTTTAAGACGTAAATCAAATTTGGAACTTCTTTTTTTCCTGGGGGACAAGTTTTTTATCTGAATTTGAATGTGCATATGAATCGGTCATAGGGATAGTACTTGTGCTACTGCTGTGTAAGAGCAATTATTTGCCTTGATTTACATTGTTTTGCTCTATAGCACTGAGGTAGTCAGACTGCACACAGGTGTACAGTACCCCTACAGATCCCTGCAGGATTACAGCCATGGACCTCAGTCCTGCAAACAGCTGTGGGCATGTTTATGTCCCATCAGAGGAGCTCTTCCAGCATGAGAAGTTAAATAGTGCATGACTGGTTTGTGGGGTCTGGGCCCAAGATTATTCCCAAGGCAGAGCCTATGGAAGGATTAGAGATAGAGGGTTTGTTCACAAAGAAATGCTTAGAATCACAGAAGTTCACAGAATCACAGAATATTCTGAATTGGAAGAGACCCACAAGGACCATCACGACCAGCTCATTAGTGAATGGCCCATATAGGGATCAAACTCACAACCTTGGCGTTACTAGCACCATGCTCTGACCAACTAAGCTAATCTCAGTAAGTTAAGAAGATAACAAAATAGTTTTGAGAATTTACTGATATTTCAAGCTGTCTTCCCATTTGCCTTTGTGGCTCTTGCTTAACCTTTTTAACATTTGTGACACTTTCATATGGCTATACTGGATAGCAGCTTTGTTCGCTTTGAAATGGAAAATGCATTCCTTGTGTCTAGAAATCTCATCCTGCATTATCAGCTTTGGGAGTGGAAAGAGAAGATGTTTATTCCTTTGGTAGTATCTGCTGAAGATATTTAAGGGCACACAAAGGGAAGCGCTTTCCCAACAGATACACAATTACCTGCTTGGCAAAGACAACCCAGACTTACTTTTTATACTTCTAAGCCTGACAGTGTAAAATACTTTCATTCACATGCAGTAAGCATTGACTTTTATCACATAATTAGCATTCTAAACTCACAGTTTCAGAAGTTTATAACTCAACTCAGTAAACTCAAGCCAAAGGCCCTATTTTTCAGTGTAAAAGACGTCTTTACTTTCTACAGTATCAAGCCAAGTGGACCTTGTTTATTTCAGGCTTTTTTTTAAGGTTTTAGATGACAAATTTTTTAAAAAATCAGGAACAATTGCTAGAGATTCATTGTGATATTCCTCAGATTGCAAGACTCCTTTGACAGAATTGAAAAAAAATTGAAAAACATTCCAGTGATAGGCATTTAAAACCAGCTCCTGATAACACATAATGGACTATATTCCATATATCCTGTGCAAATCTCACTGACATCAATGGATGTGTTCTGTACATACACATCCTGTTTTTAAAATCCTGCATGCATAATCACCATTAACATTGTTACAGTATCTACCGTGGGTGGGTGCAACTCTGAATGCAGATTTGCACTATCAGCCCTAATGGTTCACTCTTGAGAGAAGTTCAAAATGCTGTTCATAAGCTGTTCTGGACTTTTACGTAACTAATCCCATCTCACGCATATCCTCTTAGGTACTTTTTGTTAAAGAAAATAAAACACTTCAGAATACATATTTATATGACAGACACTGTTCCAGTCTGTTGGAGAAATTATGTGCATTTTATAACATTCACTTACAGAGATATATAGGTTTGTACATAGTATAATAGCAGCAAAACGATATTAAGCTTTTGATATATGATTAAATGAGCCCAAAAATGTCAATGCCAAGTATACCTTACTATATGTCAGGTGTTATCATTTCTTTAATTAAACTGTGTATGAAACAGAAATTTTAATTTCAATTGTATGGGAATGGTACATAGATATTAGAGCATGATCTTTTTTTGAGCATAAGGTATTGTGTGTTTTATTAACATTACTTCTGTATATTTAGGTAATTACCGTTAGAACACAGGAGGACATACTCTACTTACTGCCTGTGCTAGAGCATAATGTGCTGGACTACAACAACTACACTTGTTAAACTGATTTTAGCATTTCTTCACACAGCAGGAAGCACCCATGCTGTGGTTCCTTAATGTAGTCTTTAACTACTGCACTGTAATGTACAATAAAAATAATAATTAACTATGACCCTCATCTTGCCAGTACTGCTGCTATCTGGGTGACTTTGGCTGTGGTTTCAGGGTTTCTCTTCAGGTCCCATACCCTGCAACATATCTTTCTTTCCAGAGTTTTATTTCTTATGTGATATTGCTGAACAGAGATGATTTTTTTGAGGACAGGTTTGTTGCATGGATTGTGATGACTTCACATTTGTTCAGGTCTCCAAGGACCCACACCAATAAATGTGAAAGAGACAACAGCAGAATGGCATACTTTCCCATTTCCACCAGGATGAAAAAAAATACTCTAAATTAAGTCTAACCTTAAATGTATAATCTGTCCTTGGGAGCAAAAAAAAAAAGGATATAGCATCTTCAAGCTCTTGGCATCCCTTACGAGAAAAAATTGGTTCTAAGGGTCTCTGATCTTGTGTTTTAGTAAAATAGAACTGCACGGCTGACTGACAGTTCTGATCTAAAGCATTTACGTTTAAGTTTTGATCTCTCTGCTTTTGATTAAAACTAATGAGCTCATTTAATTCAAAATGGGAATCTCTGATAAGAGAAATAAGGTTGATGTGATTGGATTAGAGGGGCAAATTAAACTCTTAGAGCAGAAGTTTGTGCTTATATAGTGTATTAAAAAGCTGTTGGCGTATTATGGTGTGTTAGATGATGAGAAAAATTTCATAGTAATTCATATTTAATCAGAAGAAATGAAAGTACTAAATATAACATGGCTCTGCTTTTCCCTCGAGTGATAAAGAGCTGTACATTTAAAATGACATCGAATTCATGCTCTCTAAAACAAAAAAATCTTAAGAGATACACTAAAGAAAGGGGCATTATTGTCAGTTATCACAATAGAGCTGAAATGTCACAAACAAAAGACAAGTTGACCACATTAAATCAAGGACAATTCAATATAATCCTTAGCTCACAAACAAGATTTTGCATTTCTGTTGAATGCATAACCAATGCTTTTTAAATACTTAAACACTTTCTACTAGTACTTTGTATGGTTCTCCAAAACAATAGCAGTATCATTTAAAAATATTTTTCTATTCCCTGTTAATTCCTCACTGAAATTTATCTCAAATAATGCTTGCTTATTGTAAGCTGCTCCAGAATTTTCCCATTAACAGTATTTTTGGGATAAGTTGTTTATCAAGGCTTAAAAATAGCAATCATAAAGATTGTATAAAGAATACCTCAGTGCTGAAGAAATTTTATCATGGTTTATACTAAGAGTTTTAAGTATTTTAAGTGGTTGCAGTTTAGGGAGTGAGAAGAACGGGTGAGAGCTATACTTAGTTGTGAGCAAGAAATATTCCTTCAGTTGGACTAAAAAGATATTTCACTAATGAATAATTAATCACCAATAATTGATGATAATGACGACAATAATATGTGTTATTTACTTGAGAATTTTTGCAGGCTGTTTAATACTTTATTGATAATAAAAGCCATAATTTCCCATCAGTAATGTGGAAACCAAGGCCAAAAATCCAGCAGTGACTCACCCTAGGTATCATTGCTAGGGAATAAAAATCTGCAGAATTTGCAGCCTATTTCAGGAGAGGATTGCTACCTCAGTGAGACTTTGCCTTTCACAAAATACTGAAGAACAGTTTTGAAAACAATGTCATACACTCTAGTGACATACCCTCCAACTCCAGTCATAACTAAATTGTGCAAGAAAGAGTTAATGAGACAAATCTCTGTTAAAAATTCTATGGGAAAAATAACTTGAAAATGAGACATACTGAGCATATGTATATTTTTGAAATTTTTTTTGCTAAATAAACATTTTCTAAATGAGGTAAATTGATTACAACACTCTTAGCATCTATCAGTCATTTATTTTTAGTGAGTTCAAGGATTGCACCTGAAAAATAGCTTAGAGGGGATGTATAAAATCTAAATTATATGTATATGTATTTTTTCTATTCCCTAGTGGAATCTACAAACCCCAGTTTACTAACCACTGACAACACTCTAGAGCGCTCTTTTTTCATCCGAATGAAATCTACACTGACCAAGCGAGGAGTGCACATCAAATCATCAGGATACAAGGTAAGGGTTGCACTGTAGCATGAGATATTGACATCTTGAAATTATGTTCATTCATGTTCCAGGAATGCCTTAATAGGCAGAGAAAGGAGCTATTGCACATTTGCATATGTCTCTTTCCTTTTGTTAAAGAATCATTAATACGTATTTCCAGCCCAAGGTTTGGCTTTGGTACTACACCTCCATTTAAATTGATCATTATTATGACAAACGTTGATGATAACAGCATGATAGCCTTCAAAAGAGCAACACTTCCAAAGTAAAGGAATCTTTTACCAAAGAAGGTGAGTCAGAGTGACACTACTTCTCCCATAGTGGAAAATCACTGCTCATTTTGTTAGACTGTTAGTCATCTTTCGGTTATGTTTTTCCCAGAGAGGTAGGATTTCTTAATGCAGACAGTATGCTGTTTCATTTCGCTGCCATTCCAGCTGTAGGAAACAACAAGCCACAATGAGTACTTTTCCACCATTTTTCTTTCATTGTCTGTCTGAGGGGCATCTGCTGCTGGGGATCATATTTGCTGGATTTCAGACTCTTTTAAGATATGAAAGTCTCTTGTTCTTTATCAGCAGTAATCTCATTTTTCTTCAGTCATATATCGCTCATAGTGCCTGTAGCTATCAGTGGCTTTGCAGTATACTAAAACTAGAAGGAATAGCACATTTTTAACATTGTCAACTTGCGGAATGAAATATGTCATCCATTAAGTTTTATACAAGATAAAAGAGTGGTGCAAGAAAGTAAGTCTGAGAATGTGTGGGTATTTAAAGAAGTTGCTTGTCAATGCTCATTTAAAAACTTTCACAACCATTTTGTTTCAGTTTTCAGAGAAAGATTTAGAGAAGCTTCAAAGTAAAATTCCCCAACTCACTTTTCCAAAAAAATTCTCTGCGAATATAGCATTGTGGTAGCTACCCGAGAAGTAAAAATGTCTTGTTTGCAAGCAAATGACTGGGAGTCCTTCTCTTGGATGGTTTCTGAGTCAAAATTATTAAAATAGTTGCAAGTAGAAGTTTTAAGTCTGAAGCAGTGGTTTCTTAAGGCACCGCAAGTTTTGATCTGTATCTTGTTTAATTGTCAACACCTGAAAGAATGACTGTCTTAGGAGGAAGAAGGTCAATGAATGAATGACTGAATGATTTGGCAGATCATGGACACATAGAATAGTTTGGGTTGGAAGGAATCTTAAAGGTCACCTAGTTCCAACCTCCCTGGCATGAGCAGGGTCACTTTCCACTAGACCACGTTGTTCACAGCCCCACCAACCCAGCCCTGAACAATTCCAGGGATGGAACATGCACCACTTTTCTGGATAATCTGTTCCAGTGTCTCATCTCCCTCACAGTAAAGAATTTCCTCCTCATATCTAGTCTAAACCTACTTACTGCCTTTCAGTTTGAAGTCATTCCCACTTGTCCTATCACTACATACACTTGTAAAAAGTCCCTCTGCAGCATTTTTGTAGTCCCCCTTTAGGTACTGGAAGACTGCTATAAGTTCGCCCTGAGGCCTTCCCTTCTTCAGGCTGTACAACCCCAATTCCTTCAGCCTTTCTGCCAACCTCATAGGAAAGATATTCCGTACTTCTAAACGTCTTCATGGCCCTATTCTGGTCAATGCTGTTCCTGTGCTGGACCCCAGAGCTGGATGAAGATCTCACCAGAGTGGTGTAGAGGAGTAGAGTCACCTCCCCTGCCCTGCTGGCCACACTTCTTTTGATGCAGCCCAGGACACCATTGGCTCTCTCGGCTGTGAGTGCACCTTGCCAGGTCATGTCCAGCCTCTCATCCCCCAGCATCCCAAAGTCCTCCTCCTCAGGGCTGCTCTCAATCCATTATCTGCCCAGCCTGAACTTGTGCTTGTGATTGCCCTGGCCCAGGGACCTTGCAGTTGTCCTTGTTGAACTTCATGAGGTCCACCACATGGGCCCATCTCTCAACAGGTCTCTCACTTTGCCCCAGAGTGTGAATGGCACAACACTGCTTTTTCAGGTCGATGAAGTTGAACTAATTCTCATTATTAGGCATGATCCACCCAGGCTAGCCAAAGTTGGATTGATAGAGAACTTGCTTTGGTGTCGCTGTTGAGCAGCTAGCAGAGTAAAGAAAGCACCAGTTCTCAGTGGCAAGAAGGAATGACCTTTATTGTTTTGATTTCATCATATATATTTACAGTTTTCAAAAGTCACCCAGATTGGTCAGTCAGAAGCCTTCCCCCAGGCCTGATTGGCCAGGCCTGCACCATCCAAGTTCTGGGACACTGTTCCAATAACATCCAAACTTTATCTTTATTTATAAAACACAAGAAGAATTCTCATGGGAAAAGCCTGTGCTAGCCACACTTTGGTGGATATTTTTGTTGCAATAATAATGGGTAGGCATAGGGAATTTGTCTGTGGATTTTGTAGTCTCACATTTTTTGCCAGATTTAGGTAAGAACAAAAGGAAGACATATGAATTACTCTATCATTCTCTGTCCTGACAATCTAATCTTAGTCCAACATCAGAATAGGACATATTGGCTAACTTCACAAAGTGGGGTTTTTACTTATTACAGTACAGTTTTTGAAATTCACAGTAGACGCTTGACTCAAAAAACATGGGAATGTCTATCCTATAAATACAAATAAATTTCTCTTAGAACTGCTAATGCCTCATAGAAACACTTAAAACCATAGATGAGATGTCATAAGTACAGCAAAATTAGTTTTGAAAGATCAAATATCAGTTTTTAGCCAGTTTTTCCTGAAGACAATTAACGGATAAAAAGTATGACAGTCAACAAAACTGTCCATAAATAAAACATTTCTTCTTTTCCAAATTTTTTCGTGAGGCAAGTCAGCTTGAGTAAAATAGCACAAACAGTGTCCAAGCCCTAGGCAGGTGTAAAAATAGATGTGCAGTTCTTCTGATTTTGATGTTCTTAAGGATTTTGTAACTGGCAGTATTTGGCTGAATTCAGCTGTATCCAGCAATAAGAATTGCACTCTGACAGGTTTTGAAAAGCATGGTTATTGGCACTCTGTGTTCTATGGAAGGGTCATTATCCACAGCCACAGCAAGCCCCAGAAAAATAGTTCATTCATTTTAGAAAAGTTGGATCAAGTCAATATCCTTTTAATTGAGTTTTAAGAACTGCTTTGTTTCAACATTGTTTTCAGTTGGTGTATCAGACAAGCATAATAAAACTCAACTGCTATAGTGAATGTCACTTTTTGGAATCTTAGACATTGATTTCTAAAAGTCTAGCACTAGAACAAACTTAAGGTATCTTTAATTCATTAAGGTATGTATTTCATCAAAATTAAGAAAGATCCATGAGCTTTGTGGGTGTACATCTATAAGAAATTATGAACAGGGAAGAACTGTTGCATTATATTAACAAAGATCATGGGAAAAGCTGGCTAAGTTCTGCATCAGAGGTTCCTGGATGTGCTCCAGCACTTAGGAAACCCTGTGCCAGCTGGGATCATGTGCAGCAGAGTTCCTGCAGGAAATCCTGGTGGAGCAGGCTGACTAAAGAGCCTCTGTCTCACACCTTCAGAACACAACAGAGCACTGAATTTTCCATCTGTAAAGTGCAAGGGCTCTTGGCTAACACCTTCACTTGAGCTCTTGTAAGCGGATTCAGAGGTAACTCCCCTGACTGAGCATAGAACCATTCATTGGGAGCAGTGTGCTAGGAATTCTGTGTTATGAGTCAGATTTTAGCTCTGTCAAAGGGATTCAGCTCCCTGTGGATTCAGTCCTCCAGCAGTGACAAAATTTTTTCATCTTTGTGAAACAGTTGTGTCTTGATCCAAACTCTTGCTGAGCTCAGAACCACATCACTATTTTTCCTTGCTTTGAGGACTGCTGGTGAAGGTTTCCTGTAGACAGCAAATGATTGAGGTGGTCCTCAAGGTGCTTAGTCAATTTTCAGAATTGAGTGGTCCCTGCCTTAGGAAAATCCCATAAAAGTGAAAACAGTCCACTGTCGCTGTTGAGCAGCTAGCAGAGTAATGAATGCATCAGTTCTCAGTGGCAAGAAGGAATGACCTTTATTGTTTTGATTTCATCACATATATAGAGTTCTCAAAAGTCACCCAGATTGGTCAGTCAGAAGCCTTCCCCCAGGCCTGATTGGCCAGGCCTGCACTGCCCAAGTTCTGGGACACTGTTCCAAAAACATCCAAACTTTATCTTTATTTACAAAACACAAGAAAACTTCTCATGGGAAAAACCTGTGCTAGCCACAGTCCACAAATTAAATTGATTCATCATTCAGGCTGATCTAGTCAAAACTAATATTCTATCAAAAGAAATGTTGAAACAGAAATCAGACTGATAAGTTGACACATATGTATGCCTCAAAGAAACCCTGCTTTAGGCAATTTGGACATGAGATGAACCCTGTTTATAGTCCCCTCCTGAACTGATATGGCTAGTTCTGAATTACATATAAAGATGGAGGTAATGGCCTTTTTCCATGAATTACGTTACCTTAAAAGTGTAAGTGGAAAAGTGATTACATGATTAATCCTCCCTCTCTCTTTCTTTTTCACTGTTCTCCAGCACTCTCCTTGAATTAGAATTTCCCATTCTTAATGCTCTTAGACTCAGAGGCTGGTAGGAAAAGAGTCTACATACAGTATTAGAGAGTTATTAATTTTTCAGTTAATAACTTTAAAATCTTTAAAAACAGTGAAATAAAATTGATTCAACTGATAAAAAATATGAAAAACAAATAAAAAGAAAAAATTATACTTCCATTCACTGCAAAACTCAGAATGTATTACCATGTATTACAGCAGTTGTCTGAAATACATGCTGGAGAGACTTACTGTTTATTCTCCACTGAAAACATATCACATCTTCCTTTTCTTTCAATTTTATTTTTTCATCAGTGAAAGTTTTGTATTCAATTTTGAATTTATCTTCATTGTATCTGCTTTTACATTTGTTTTCCTCCCTTTGAGAGTCACAGTTCTGTCCACTTAAAAGTCAACCCACCTTCTGTTTTTCTGCCATCTGACTTAGTCATAAGTCGAAGCTAATTTTAATTCAAAATTACTTTGTTCGGGTCCAGTGATACATTTTCTACTCCTCTGCAGTATCCTATTATTGTTTTGTCATGTTTACTTGCCTGTCAGATTGTGCTAGAATTTTGCTTGTTCAAACTTTCATGACCTGATACTGTTCCCTTGAACAAAGCTTAACTAATGGGATCAAGAAGCAGTCAAAGCATCAAACATCATCAGAGTCAGAAGCTGCCAGCTGTTTCCAGCTCATCAACTCATCAGAGGTGTTAGTATGTATCCATACATACTCCTGTTCTATGGAATAGCATTCTCATTATAAGCAATTACAGAGGTGGATAAGCAAACATGAGGAGATTGCCTTGTACTTTTACTGTCACTGTGGTAATCTCTGAATTGGGTATAACCAATATCTGTTGCCTCTCCAGCTCCCATGAAGTTGGCAATCAAACTTCTTGAAGACCCACCAGCAGAGTTAAGGACATCCTAGAAAACCTTCAGGCTGTCCCTTCCAGTGGACAGACTGCATAAAAATAAGTGAATTGCTATATAGAAAAAAAATTGGTTTGATAAGTTTCATTTAGAAATTTTGATGGGTTTTTGCACATCTTATTTCTGCAGTCTAGTAATGGAGGGTGCAAGTTTGGTTAACTATTTATCATACATCAGTTGCTGTATATCAAAATATTTTAAATAATACTTAAAACTCCAGAAAAGTGTTTTCACAAATTAGGCTTATAGTCCCCATGAATTCATCTTCTTTTTCGTGCAATATCTCTCTACAAACTCATTTAAAATTAAACATTCTCTGAGACTGTACTCTCAGATTTAATATTTAAAATCATAAAGTTAGAATTCTTTGAATGACAGTTTTGAAGATGGAAATCTAAATTTTTTGTTGAAATTTTATGCCTGTCACAGTTCTATTATGAGTCTTTTTCATGCTATTCCTGCCTTTATTCAAAATCTGGGGTTGGGTATTTTTTAGAAAAACTTGAGGAGTTGGGCAAGATTGCAGATCCTAGTTGAGTACTTGAACTGTAAGTTTTTGCAGAATTTAGGTTCATTAATCCAAGAGGGCAAGAGAGTAAAAAACTCTGTTAGACAAAATTACATTACACTCACCTCATGATACTGTTCTCTTGGTTCAATCCAAAATTGAAATTATTGTTTCTCATCCAAGTGAAAGATTGACCTGGAATTCAGAAGCAAGGTGCCCCTATTCCAAAATCATTTTAGGGACCCAATATGTTTTCATCACAGAAAACCATTTTCCATTTCAGGGGGATAGAATGGAGGAGGAAAGAGAAGGCATGGGGCTTTTGCCTTATAGTCTGATTAGTACATTTTTCAGATGTGAGCTGTGTTAGAGACAGATTTCGTTCCTTCCTCCAAATGTGGGAATTCACATATCCCACTTTACAACTTAGCCTCATTTTTTTCCTCCTCTTCTAATATTTTTCCCCATTGAAATCTTTTCTGTCAAGTATTTTACTCTGTCCCAGAAAGATGTCCTGACCTTTCTCTGTAGGAAGAAAGAAAACTGCAGAATTTAGTATTTTATCACATGGTTACTGCCACACCTCTTTAATTGAGTGAAGAAGGAATAAGAAACCAACATCAGGAAGCATTATGTGAAGAGTTTTCTAAATGTCAGCACATGCATTCCCCAGACTTTTCAGCACTGGGAAGACTTAAAGGTAATTTGTCAGTGAGAAAGAACTGATCGAGAATTCACCCATGTAAATCGATGACCTTTTTGTCAAAAGGAAGTCTCTTAGCTAGTAAAGATGCAGCATGACTTAAAAAAGAACAAAATACTAATGGGCCAATCTGAGTCTTATAAAGTATCTACTTGTAGATATAAAGATATGGTTCAAGAAATAATGGTCTGCTACTGGATTAAGAAGGCTGGGGTTCATTTTATGCCTTTATATAGAACCGTGAGATTCTATTAGGAGAGCTGTCTGGAAAAGCTTGGTTCACACTCATCATCTAAATACATTAAGCAATTTTTTTTTTCCAAGTGTTCAGTAGCTATGAATTCCAACTTCTAAAAAAAAAAAACCAACATTTTCAGGCCTGAGCATCTTTTAAATGGGATTTATAGCACTGTTCTACCATCTGGAAAAATGAATATCTGTTAGGCATTCAGTATTGCAGTAGCCCTATTGAAATTAACCAGTTAGTGTTATATAAAAAGCCTTTTTAGTAGCAGCCTTCTTTACAAGATTCAAGATTTGATCATTCTGCACAATGACTGCAGCTGTAGTATTTCTGACACCTGTATCAGGATGTGCTTCTCCTCAAATATTGTGTTAAATGTTCAGATGGCCTCAGAGTTGTGGTTTGCTCCAAACTGAGTAAAAGGGAAATCAATTCTGGGCTCTAGAAGGAAAGAAAACATAAAATTGAGTAAGCACAGATTGCTTTCTGGGAGATTTTTTATTTTCATAAATTCTGTTATCAAAGTATAAGGGATATAAAAAGATAAGACTATCATTGAAGTAGCAGTAATTGCCTTTGATTCTGGTTTTTAGGCAGTATAATTCTGAAGCCTCCTTTTTTAAAAGTCAGTGGATATAACAGTGAGAGAAAACTATGAGAACAAAATTTACTCTGATACATAATAAAATATTCAAAATGGACAGAGATCAGTTCCAAACCAAACCATGTATTCTTTCAAAAAACAAGTGTTCCTGAGTCACAGAGGCAGAAAATGTTTGATACACTTTCATAAGTAGCAATAATTATCTAGGCTTGTGAACTCATAACACAGTGTGAGACCCATTGCAGTGTTAATAGCAGAGATCAGTGAGTAGGATGAGAGCAACGAGACCTCAGCAGAGAGAGAACCTGAAAATACCTCTTATTGCATATTGGGATAATGGTATTGTTCTTCAGGCAGAAATGCCTGCTGAAAAAGAGAGGTTTTTGGTCCTTTGGAAGTGTTTTCTTAAGTTTTCCAATAATGTTCACCAGTGTTTACTGTTAACGACTGGGAACATGCCTTTCAAAGGAGCACACAAAGCCAGAATTTACCTTAGGACAGAGAGATGCTGCTGCCCACATTTCTGCTTCAATTGACTGTTTCATAACTGCCGCCAGTAGATATTTTGGCCCATCTCCATTTCATAATTTAAAGGTTGTTTTAGATGTGCAAATGCATTCACTATTAGCTTTTTTATCTCTGCCACTTGCAGCAGTTCACAGCTTTTGCCAAAAGTATGTAGAGAAAAGACAATAGGTTCACACATTGATTTCCACTTTTTTAAAACTTCCACCTTTATGTGCAGTTCTTACCTGTGAAAAGCATTATGTTTTATTGGCTTCTTCCTGTTGCTTATAATGTCATTTATATTAATGAATGTACTTTTGCAACACTCCTTTGAGTCTGGAAAGTGCTAACATACCAAGATATCAAGCAACTTGCCAAAGATAACAATGGCTGTTTGTGTCAGAGCCAACTGTGATTACATGCTGTACTTCATCCTCAGCCTTTCTTCCTAGCGCATGAATATTGTCAAATCATCTCCATGTTCCAGCACATCACACTTCATTTTCTCAGGCTGGTACTTCCTTTGTTTTGATGGTTGCCCTGAATAGACAAAATGAGATGGTGAAGAAAAAAGTACTCAGACCAGATACTGTGAAGTTTGGCAGAACTTTCAGCAAAACTAAAAACAAACAATGTTGGTTTTTTTTTAAGAAACCAAAACAAAAAACAAACAAACAAACAAAACAAACAAAATTAGCTGCTGCTCTCAACTGGCTTACCCCTGACTGTAGAAGAGTTACTCCAAAATCCTTTTCCTCAGAAAGAAAACAAGCAACGGACCAGCAGAAAAATACATTTTCCTGCTCCTTGGATTTGGCCCAGGGGAGATTCCTGGGGCTACAGTTCCTGCCACCTTTTTATGGGGGAAGAGCAGGGCTCATTGCATCCACCTCCTCATCTGGCAGATGGCTTGACTCCTTTCAAGCTTTTCTGTTCTTATATCAGAAAAATATCAAACTTACACAGAGACCTTTTGTTTTTCCAATTTGATTAATATTTTTTCATGTCCACCATAGATGTTTCCACCTTAAAGACTTTACTAACTCTTTTGAAGCAATACATTTAATAAGTAAATGTAAAATTGGCAGGGAATCATTATTCACTGTAGCTCTTTATATTTGATCAAAGTGTAATTATTAGAAAACCAAAATACTCCACTTGCTGTTGCAGATAGCACTGGTTTGCATCAGCTATTCACTTTCTGCATTAATAGATGTTTGCATAAGGTTCAAGCCCATCATTTACTCAAAAACCGAACTTATTAATATAATTTGGTGTCATATGAAGCGACATTCTTTTGAACTTATTCATTTGGCAAAACAGGAGAAAAAAAGGCACAGAGCATTTCAGATATGTCCACCCTCTGTGTGTGGACATACATGAAGCCAACAGTCAAACAGGAGCCATCACACAGGGCTTTCGTTCCCTCTCTTAACTGGGGCAATGACTCCTGGATAGTGATCTGGACACTGATTTGCTGCTTTTACTGTCTTGAACAGAAAATTGATTATGAGTGTTTCAGGGCGTGTTTCCCAGAGAGAGTAGCTATAGTGTAAATGTCCCTTTTCTCTACTCTTCAGAGTGCATATTCTCCACTATAGAACAAAGTAAGCCATTATGCTTCTGTTTCTAGATGTTTAAGCTGCTTCTGTTTCTAAATGTTTGAGCATGCCTCTTGATTTGTTTGAAGAATGGTGTGTAGTTGAGCCCATCTGCTTTACCCTGTGGAGAAAGCAGAATATCGATGTTTAGTGGAAAGTTTCAGTTTCTCCTTTTTACAGCATCATTAGGAAGCTGTCGTTCTAATAATAATAATTCCCATTTGACATCATGAAGGTAAAAAGAAATCACTGCTGACATCAAAAATGAGGTGATATTTCAGCAGTATTATTTCACTGAAGATAAAATGGAAGTCTTTATTACTCCCAGTGCTTTTAAAGAAAGCTGAGCAAGGCTTATACTGACCCTGAAGCTTATATACCTTAATGCATCTCTAACCAGTATGAAATAAGAAATTTTAATTGTTACTGCTATATTTTTGTCTGTACCTCCTTAGAACCAAGGAATTTGTGCCTGCTTAACAGAAAATAATCAGTATCTGAGAATAACCCTGGAGAGCACAGTTATCTTAATTTTCTCCATTACTTAAAATTCATAAAAAATACCCTAAACAAATGAAAACACTAAGTGTATTACAAAAAGTGGTAATTTACTTACAAACTTCATGTTGGAGTCTGTACTGAAAATTCATATAAATTGTATAAAGATGTCTGAGCTCTGAAGAAGTTACCCTGAGGAAGGTTACAAGTTTTATTTCACTTTTTATAAATCAGCATTTTATTCCCTCTGAACTTCTGCTCATTGCTGTGTGAATTGCTTGCTATTAAAAGGACACAGGCAAGGTCTGTTTCATCATTGGTAAATAAAGTTTTTCACTTTTATTTCTGGTGACACATTAGATTCCTTTCCATTCCCCTTTTCCTTTTACAGACACATTCAGTTTTAATTCCATTCTTTGTGTGTTTTTCCATCCTAAACCAAACAATGTAGCACATCAGTGACTCTATCCAAATATATATGGAAAAGAGTATATCTTACTAATATTTGACAATATTTCCTAAGTTCAAGATCTATTCTTGGTCTACTGATTTGTTTGTTTGCTTGTTTTGAGGAATGTATAGAAAGTAATGTAGACTGCATACAATTAGAGCAATAGGATGCAAGGCTTGTGCCTTCAAAACTGACAGTATCACCCCCATCAAAAGAAAGTTCAAGAAATATGTGTTCTTCCCATGGCTTCATTTTACAGACCTGGTCACATACTTGCAAGTAGTGTAAGTGTCCTCTGTGTAGCAAGGAAAACCTGATCAAAATGTTTCAGTCTTTTCACAATCAAACTTCAGGAATTTTTGCAATTAAATATGTGGTGGGATCATCACATTATTTTGTTCCAGGCAAATATGTTGATAACATGAGTCACAGCTCATCTGCTGTTGAGTTACTGCTTCTCAGTTATTCTCACAAATAAGATCTGAATTCTTAAAGGCATGAAAATATTTAATGGTTATAAGCCTTTTAAAAATCAAAATTGGTATCAGTTACAGTGAAATATTTAAATCTGAAATGAACTCTGCACTTCCAATGTAAACGAGTCTCATTCTATGCACAAATAGTTTGGACCTTTTCCCCAAGTATTGTGTGTGCATGAGCAGAATACTCAACTTCACGTGAATTCAGTGGCTCCTTTCACTTTTGACATATTTTGGAAGGTCTGAGGTATTAGATAAATATTTTTCTTCTTGGAAATTGTTATCTCTTTAGATTTTTCATTAATATCTAATTGCCCAAGTGCTCAGAAATGAAAAAGTTTTTCCTAACAAATCAGCTGCTTTCAGTTCTTGTGATCCTTTGCATTGTTGTATTGCTACAAAGACTGTGTTGGTCCAGCACTAGACGTAGCATTGTGCTTAAGAGATACCTAAATGCAGAGACATGCATCTCCCACAGCCATGTCTCCAGGGTTAGGAATGGGGCACTGGGCACTGTTTTCCTCAAGAAGCAAGGAGCTGATTCTCAATACACAAACATGCATTATGGGTTGTTTTCAGTCTCTTTATAGTCATATGCATTCATAAATTTTTATATGGTTGGAAGATGCAGACTTTGATGGTACAAACCTCACAGAAGAGCTTTAGATCACTGAAGCAACCACAGAAAAAGTTTATGTTGACAATTTATCAGCTCTTCTCCGTCAAGGAAAATTGTTTTTTAGTGCCTGCCTATTAGCAATCACATGCATATTATGAAATTGAGTTTTGGGGAGGACAGCCTGCCATCTGTCTTTTCTGTCTTTTTTTCACAATGCATCATTCTAAAGTTAAAACTTTCTGTTCTTCAAAATGATGTAAAATATGAGATGTCTATAATAGAGACACTTGGAAAGAAAAATGTACTAAGTAGAAATGTAAATCTTTATAGACTTTATAAACAGGCAACTACTGATGCTATACTTTATGTTTTAGCTTCAAATGCCCTCCACATTTTCCACATGCCATAGCACTGATAATTAATTAATATATATCTCAAGGAGTGTGAAAATGTTTCCTTCATAAACTCCTTCTGGTTTAGGGCAGCTTTTTGTGTGAGTGGAATGCAACTGCAAATGCCTGATGTGGAGGAAGAAAAAGATGTGTGCAGTTTCCTTTTTGTGTTCTGATATGCTAAGATTTTATCAATAATATTGTTTTCCTGTAAAAATATCTGCCTCAGAGAAAATCTGCTGTGTAGCTGTCAGGATTACACCTCTTAGAATATACCTGTGGTGATTCTGTTAAATTGATAAAAACAGAACACTCTGCTATGTAGAAGGATTGCTGAAAATATTCCGAAGCCCTTTCATGTGTAGCAGCACTTGTATGGCAGTATGTTTATTGTGCTATAAATTCCATCACTGATTTTGGCCATTTCAAATTGATCCTGCAGTAACTGTAAGTAATGAACCTTACAGACAGAGCCAAGGAAAAAAAAGCCCAAGCCAATAAACTTGTGGCTGTAGGAATACAAATTGTAGAGTTCATTTAGCCTCAGTTTTCATCAAATCATGCAGTGAATACCCCACAAAGCCAGAAAATGTATCCAACAAAATATACAGTACCACAGCCCTGGGTTGCTTTAAATTTAGCAGCTAAACCAGACAGTCAATTATCCAAAGTACATGTTTGCATCATGTTTGTATGAAGTGTCCTGGCGATTTCACCTGAGATTTAAGGAAGGTACTCAGCATAAGTAGATGAAAGCGGAGAAATTATAATAGAAGTGACTTAAACAGCATAATAAGCCAAATCCTGAGCTGTTTTACATGGTCTAAGCAATATTAGGCACCACTGAATTTCATAGGGATGTAGATGGATGTGCAGTGAGCTACTAATGACTCATCAGGTCAAAATATACAGAAGTCTCCAAAATTTACTTATATTTCTAGCCTATTTCCCTTTCTTTACTGGAAAGTTCTACCACATTAACAAGATATTAATGATCACACAGATTTTAACAGAGAACTAATGTGCTTGCTAAAGATTTCCATAGAAAGGTTTTAAAATCCACCTAAAATACACTGTTCTAAGTATTTTCATGTTAGGTTTCTATAGGAAACCCACTGATCTTGATTTGTTAAATATTGTATACATTCCTCATAATCTTGTAGATCATTCAGAGCCTTATTTTACAAATAGACCATAGATCTAGTCCCACTATATCAGTGGGGTGTGTATGAGATTAAAGGATATATGAATGTGCATATACATTCTACCCTCAGTTGTTACATGAAGAGCTAACTACAGATTTTAGCTCAATACAGAAAAGACTAATTTTCTTCCACAGAGTTTTCTTACCAACATTACAGGAGAGAGAAGAAAGGTCATGTTTTATTTTCTGTGCGAAAATAAATAAATGGGTTGGATTCCTACAAGCCCTGCAGCACTTCCATGCATCACAGCTTGCATGTTCATGTATCTTACAGTCTGCATTGAGTGCTGAATTCATTCTGTCTTCTTGTACCTAACTGCATATTTTTCTGAACCTTTGTGTTGTCTCTGAGAGGTATTAAATCCTCATTTTGAGATCAAAATGCTTGAGTCCATTCTAGCCTCATATAGCAATTTGTTGTCTAAGGCATATTCCTTGTCTCTCTCCATAGAAAAGTTTATTTTGTCAATTTGTCCACTTTACAGCAGCAGCCTAAGTGACACACAGAGCAAAAAAAAGGCACAGAAACTGGGGCTTTCAGTTAAACACCAAATATGGTGAAAGCCGTAATAAAATAATGAGGGTTGGGAATGCTATTTTTCCTTTCATTCTGCTGCTTTGTGTTGCAATGAGGAACACAGTGAGTGAGTCTGAGGTCTTGTGAATAGCCCCTGGTAACTAAGAGCAAAGAAACCTTGCTCATTATCTCTACTCCCCTCCTGAATAAACATTTCAGCCATTGTAAATGAGTGTGACATGAAGGGCAAATGAATGGCTCTCATTCCAGATGGGAAACACTTGACAGCTGAGCAACCTGTAGGTTGTTGTAAAGACGCAGATCCTGTGACCACTGGATGATGGGGTAGGCATAACCTTATTTCCATGTGACCTAAGATTCATACTCTTAAATGAGAGATTCCCAGCCTTGCAGAGAGTTAGTCCTGGGTGCTCAAACTGACTTTGGTTAGGACTGCAGTGTGTGAATGACAGAGCTGTCCTAATCTTTTCTGGTTATTTTACTGAATTACATAGAAAAAATTAGCCAGTTATAAGGAAAGGTTCAGTGTGGATTGACAGATGGCATGCAACACCCCTACTGTATTTCATTTATAAATATGATTGATGTGGAGGTAATTTCTTGGTAACCTGTTTTGCAAGAAAAAGGTATTCTAAGTGGTGAGTTAGTAAAAGAAAATTAATCTCTGCATGTTAAACTTGCCAACTTTTGAATTAATTGCATAAGAATGACAATCAATTAATAAATGTTAAGCAAACAACAGAAAATCAGTGAATTAAAAATTACTAAATTGATTCCAATGCAGATAAAGCAAGAGGCTGCCATAATTCTTTGGTGTAGATTCAAGAACACGAATCTTGTCTCAACAGTTTTTCCTCCCCATTTATCCACGTTTAGCATTTAAAACAATAGTGGTTTATTATGATTTTTACAAATAAATTGCTATCTATAATCCAGCTTGCTGCATTAAGTGGATTATAGAAACAAATCATAAAGAGTAGTCCATTTGTAGCTGTCAAGGAGAAGGTCAGAGCTTTGCAAAGACCATCCATCTCCAAGTGGATAAAAGGTTTTCCTTCAAAGAGAAATCTCATCCCTTGTAGGGGTGGACGTCGCCTGGTAATGACAGCACATGTGGCTGCTCCTCTGGAGGGGCTGTCATGGTGTGCCCCAGCCTTGTCCTGCAGCCCAAGCCTCTGCAAAGACATTTTAGGGCTTGGGGCTTGTGGTTTCAATGCCAGCCACTTTCTTTATCAGGGCCATGTGAGGTGTACCCAAACTGTTCAAATATAACACTGGGAGCACTCAGACAGCTACTGACATTAGATCTTGGCAGACATACCAGAAGACTTTTTCCTCTCCTCTTATGATCGTTCCTTTTTGCCATCTGGATGTGCAGGCATTCCTATTCACCTGCAGAAGCTTTTCTGAAATTTGCAGTCGTATTTTCCATAAAATCAGCTCATATACAGTGCTGTCTCTTTTCTACTTCAAATTGAAAATTTATAGTTTAGATTCATATAAATGCCATTGATGGGAGGAAAGTGAAAGTATACTAATAATTATGGAAATTAATCTTTTTTTCCTATCTCCACCTTTGCTTTTGTTACAGTTGTGGCATTCTGCAGGAAAGCTCACACATTCTGTTCTCCAAGATCTTTTGGTAGACCTTCTGTGCTTGTATGCACCCAGCAAAAATTGGGCCATGCTGGGGGGAAGCATACAAACATTAAAATGAACAAAACAATTGCTTTTCACTGTAGGAGCATACACTAGACACCATTAGCACAAGCAGAGAAGCCTTAGTTCTAATAATATTCAAATAATGGTTCTCAGCTTTCTCCATTGTGTCCCTGCTTTACTATATGAAAATCTCAGATTTTTCTACTCATCTAGCCACAAAATTAGGAAGAGTGGATGTCATTTTTCTTTACTAACTTCAGAATGAGTTCTGGGTCTGCAACCACAGGTGGTGAGCTTGAGTAGAACATAAACATTCCTGTCTTAATCAAGGCTGACTTGGGGAATCCATTTCTGCCTTTACAGACAACAGCATTTTCTATATCTTTCTCTCTGTGTGGGAAAAAATACATTAGTATGAGATATTTTGTTTTATCTAGTCCTATCTCACTTATCAAGTCCTACAGAGAATCACCTAAGGTAATCGTTGGACTGCTAAAAACTGCATCAAACAAAACAGTAGGGGGGAAAAAAAACTGAAAGAACTTCTTTATTTCTCCCTGCAAAGAAAGAAATAAAAAACTACATCAGAAGTATACTTATTATTAGTTGTCTTTCCTGCAACAAGATTTGGTTGCCCTGACATACAGAGTTGAAATTAACTTTTTTTAAACAACCTTTTCACCCTTTCTGTTGCAGAATGATGTAGCCATTTTCCACCATCCCCCAATATTCTGATAAACTGCTTTGGAACTGATGTAACAAAAGTCCTTTTTTATGTTTAAATTTCACTGCTGGCAGAAGCACCAGAATTCTGGAGTAGTGAATTTCAAGAGAGTTTGCTCATGGGCAGGGAGGACTATTCCTTTATTGGAACCCTGCACACTTCAATAGCTAAATGCTTTCAACTTTCTTTAAATAGTGTTAAGGAAAAAATATCCTCAAGGCATTATTTTTAAAGGGGACTTCAAACATTCCGTGAGGAAAAAAAAAATGCAACATATTTGAACACCAAGGGATTTGAAGTGGCAAATCTGTTAAAGTGAACTGATCTTTTGAGTTTCAGGGTTAAATTAGTGTTGACCACAAATTAAGGGTGCAGACTACTGAAAATTCTGAGACATTCCAGATTCCTAGCTTGACCAGCAGTACCCAGATTCTATAAGGGGTCATTTATAAATAAGTTAATTATGTTGGCTAGATTTTAAATTAACTGTGTTTCATTTATTCCTCTGAGTTTAACATACAGAATCCATAATAACATTTGCAAGAAGTGCAAGAAAATCCCAGGTTCTTAATCTTTTTTGCTACATAGACTTAATTCTGCCATAACTCAATATTAAATACTTCAGAGTTTGTATTGTAAAGCAGCTGTGAAGCAAACAGATATGCAAGGGTAAATCTGCTCATCTTGAATCCTTCTACAAATGGTCTGCTCTGGAGGTCATACCAAAGAGATTCTTTTTCCAGCTTAAACCTGTCTTTTCTAAATAGATCTCAACCTGATCTCATTTAATGCATTGATGTCTGGTTTCTAAGTCATTATATTTGCTGTATTACATATCAAAAGGACTCTTGAGAAATTCCCCCGAATTGATAATTCTAATTTCTTATGTATAGCTACTCTATATTCACTCTGAGGACAGCTGTATTGTATGCTAAACCACGAATTGTAAAAATTGATCCCTTTGTATGTAGGTTTGTATTAAATTGAGATACTCTATTTTTTCCTGTTTGTTGCCACACATGGGTTCCTGGTGTCAGTTTGTATTTGGCTGTTTGAGCATATTAAAGTTTTGCTAGTGCTTATGATGTTCTTGCCAAGAGCGCTCCTGCAGCAATCTGCACTAGAACAGTCTTTGTGCCAATTACTTCAAAAAATATTCTGTTATAAACCCAATTTTTATGGCTACTTTTTCAGGTTGCTGTGTGTTGATTTCATTTAGTTTCTTTTTTTTTTCACTTTTTTAATGTTGATCTTCAAATGCTTTTAAGATTTGCATTATGAAAAGACAATACAGTGTTGACAGAGCTGTTAATAAGACATCTTATAAAGGTTCAAAGGTATTAAAATAAAACCTAATAATTTAAATTACTAATACTGTACATATTTAAATTATGCTGTTTAATAGTGGAAATTTTGGAGCTTTTATTGCAGGGGCTGATTATCAAAATCAAAACCTTTCCAGTTATATAAAGCAAAATAAATGAAAAATTATAATGTGCAATGACTCAACACAATATTTCTTGAGTTTCTTTTATAAAGCTGATTTCAGGAGTGGCAGCTCTACAACATCTTTTGTTTAGAGAAAAGCATCTTGCTAATCCACTGCAATTAATGAAAAATCACAACACAGGAAAGGATGTCTTGTCATTAACATATTTTACAACACAAATATGCTTTTGAAAGGACAGACTTGATCACTCAACTTTTACTACTGCAATGTACACCAATGCAAGACCAGACCTCAGAATTCTGACGTGAGGGCTATCGTGGCAATAAAGATAGATATGTGCCCATATACAGGGCAGGACACTGTGCTATGCTATACTGAAGAGTAACTGCTTATCTATTATCCCAAATAAAAAAATGTGAATGTGTCATGTAACAGAATGAAAAAGCCATAAATTTAGGATCTAATCATGTTAATCTAAAGGATCCATAAATCCTCTAGCAATTTCTGGTCTGCTGTTCATTTCCCAGGCTGTTAAGATTTGGTAACTCTTGAAAAACCTTTGTGCATTCTTGAAAATGCTTTTTTTATGCTTTTTTTCCCCGTTCTTTTTTTTTTTTTTATGGCAGCTGTAGGAATTGTTTGTCATACAACAGTCTTCCATTACTCTCATAGAGTAGTATTAAGATAGCCTTAACCTAGGCAACCTTAACTTAAGCAGTGTCACGTTTTTGTTTTCCCTTCACTCTTTTTTGGAGAGTTAGAAAGCTGTCCCCATTCCCTGCTCTTTAGTTTATTATCTAGTCAGACGTAAGTGGCAGATAAGACCTTCTGCATCCTTAGTTTGAGGAACAAGCAGTTTCTTGCATGTGTGCTCAAAACAGTAACTTTAGCACAGAAGAGATCTGCTCCCTGTGGTGTACTTGAATGAAAGTGTGGCTATTGTGCTTGCTGCTGATCTCAACATTCCTCAAATGCAATCAATAATATTCTACTCAGGTCATTTTAGGGATTGAGCAAGTGCTATGAACTGAGCCTGCCACGCTGGGCTGTTTCTCACATGATGCTTGTCCTTAAGCACCAATGAGTCTGAGGTCTCATAAGGATACTTTTTTTTAAAACCCTTAGGATTAGCCTAAATTCTGCCTGTGACCATTTTAAGCAGTAGAATAGCTTTTGAATCTTATTATTTGGAGAGAGTGATAACACAGGAAAGATGGGAAAAGCCTAGAGTGTCTCCAAAAACTAGTATTGACTTTTTAACAATAAAATACGTCCTGAGACCAAATATGCTGTTTAAATGTAAATACCATTTCCATTTTCAGACTGTCTTTTGCAGGTGTATTTGAAGGGATTTGAAATGTACTTGTAGATGGAAAAGAGGCTATTGACCTTGAAACTATGTATGTGTTAGGAATAATGTTTGCCCTCCTTGAAATCAGACTAGTATTCTCTGAATGGGTGCTCAAGACCACAAGTCTGAACAGTGGTTCACGTGGCATTCAGTGCATAACTCAATCAAGACTGACTGCAATGCTGTTTCTCAGGAATCATAGATTATTGCCTTATTTTCATCCACCATGGTTCTGAATGAATCAGTGACAGCTGCACTAAGTACTACTTTTCTTTGTTCTGGTGTGGACTTGATATAAAAGGACAAGGTTTATGCGGAGAAACGATGTCTTTTATTACATGGACTACTGTAGTCAGAAAAAAATCCCAAATATACAGGGTTTTCAGCATACAAGCACTTTGTCGAGGTTAAAACTGAAGTAACAAATTTTTGAATCCAATAACTGTTGAGAACAATTACTGTAAGTAGTCATGTTATTCTGTTATGCTGTGCAAGTGAAAAGACAGATGATGCTTATGAAGTTGGAGATGGTTGATGTTAACAAGGGAAAAGATGATAAAATGGTTATTTTATAGATTAAAAGAGCTAACAAATCTAACATTGATTCAACAGCAGCATACATCTACAAACTTAACTTTACACAGTGGATGCAAACCCACCATGTAAAGTGCACATGGAAAGCCCAATGTATTCGCTGTGTGCCAAGCTAAGTGTACAGGATGGAAAACTGATCTGCTTATGTACAGCAAGTTGGATGCATTTGGGACATCTCTGACTTGCTGCACATGTGGGATGATCAAACACACTGCAGATGTAGTGGCTCACTTCTTTTCAACACCAAAATGTCATTCTCCATGGGATCTCCTGTTTGTAGTACTGCAGTGTTTATAGAAATGCTGTAAGTCTGAGAGTGAGATTTGAAAGTATTAGAGGAACTGCAAACACAAGGCCTTACTGGACCTCTTGGATCCCAGCTACTGCTGAATGATAACTGTAAGCCAACAATGTCTTTCCCAAAGCATTCATGAAGGCTGGGAGAGCAGGGTTTAGTCTCAATGAGGATGGGGCTGTAGAACCACAGAAACAAATAATTTGTGGCCATGAGAAAACATAAGTAGAAATGTTGTAGTGACTGCAGTAGGACACAGGGAGGAAAGGAGAGAAGTGTGGTAGATAAAGAAACATATACTGAAGTTTAGGTTGATAGACACAGATTTTTTTATTTTAGTAAAGGAACAACTTTTAGATATCATTGTGTAAATTCCTGATGTGGCAGTGGACTCTGTTTTCTTTTTGTAGTCCAGAGGAAAGCCTGGTTCCAAATGTTCACTCTTACGTTAGAAAACACCTGAAACCATATAGGAACTTTAACCATGCAGAGTGTTAAAACATTTTTCTCACTGGTGTCACAGACAGGTTTTGAGATGCATGTATGTGTATCAGTGAGTGAAGGAGCACACAACTCTTTGAAAGAAAAATGCAAGAAAATGGCTACAGTTTGTGAGATATCTCTTTAGTCAAATTTACCATCTTAAATTAGTTGTGTTTTACAGATTCAGGTGTCGATTTTGGAAGTATAAAATAGCATCTTTGTGAGACCAAAACAAACAAACAAACAAATAGTTGTTTCTGTAAAGGGGAATAAATGTGTGTGGGAGTTGTCTGTAAATTAGCTAAACAAATATCTAGGTCCACAAACTAAATTAGGACGTTTTTGTATGTGACTGTTTTCTAAAAAATTGATTCTAAGGAAAAATTTTAAGACTTCAAATGTAATATCTCATTAAGTGAGCTGGAGGGACAATTTCTGCCAGTGCTGTGGTTTCACACACACAATAAATTGGCATAGTGATTTACGTAGAGAACAAAAGAAGTAGTTTAGAAATTTATTAGAAACTGAAGTTTAAGTTTTGAAGAACACAGAGACATCTGAAAGGTGAAATTCATAGATTTTTCATGCTTGCAGGTTTTTATAGCCTCTGGTAATGCATGTCCGTACTCTGACATCACATGTATGTGAAAACAATGTGTGTAATATTTAAAGATGTGTTTTGACAAAGAAAGTATTTCCATCTTCAGAGGTGAGATTTAGCTTTAAAGGATGATGAGCAGGTTCCAGATGTGTTTATTGATTGCTGGGCTTTACTTTCCTTAAGTATTGACAGAGGGAAGGTTTTATCAAGGTCTTTATGATGGGCTTGTTTATAATGAGTAGACATTAGTAGAGCACATCTAAGTGCATATCGCTAACAGATGACTAAAGAGAACATATGGCAGGGAAAAGAAATATATATTTGTCCAACCAGTGTGGCTTGTTAACACTCCCACACTCATAAACTGTGTTTACATGTACTTACAATATTTTGCAAATCCATTTTCAATCAGATAAAAATAAAAGCCAAATAACTTTTTTTCCAATTGGAGTGTCAGGCAAATTTGATTTAGATTTTTTTTTTTTAACGAAGCAATTAAGTGGTTCAGAAGATTTTTACAGTATTTGTTTTGCTTTGGCATGACATCTTTACAGCAGTATACATATTATTTTCATTTCACAGTGTTAAAAGTTTTATTTTTGCAAAATGTCTTATTCTTCACCCACCTGTCTATCCAAGGTCAAGCTACAAGCAATAATATAGATCAGAATGGCCTAGGCAAAATCCTGGTCTTGATCAGGTCACATGGTTTATTTCAACCATAAGGTTTCCCTCTGCTTCTATAGGATGAATCATAGAATCACAATTACACCTACTAATAAACAGTTTGTAAGAAAAAAAGTCTCTGAACAGTTAACCCAGTCCAGCTCCCAGTAGAGTAAAGAAGGTGTCTTGTTATTAATTTAATTTAGGAGGTAGATGAAGAAATGATGGGGAAATCTGTACAGCTCT
This sequence comes from Lichenostomus cassidix, assembly GCF_008360975.1. NCBI lineage: Eukaryota > Metazoa > Chordata > Aves > Passeriformes > Meliphagidae > Lichenostomus > Lichenostomus cassidix. The sequence continues at coordinate 25,540,761 of NC_139486.1, read as the reverse complement.
TGACAAATAAAGTTTCTAATGATCCTGTGATCAAGAGTATAACATTCACCCACCTTTCTATACTGGACAGAACACAATAACATTGTCTTCTCTTGCTGTGACATCTAATTGTGCCTGCCTATCCATATGGCATTATTAAAAAGCAGACAGAGTTTAAAGATCAATTAGGACTGTTGCATACTTTTCAGAAGGAAGCATTTGTGAAGAAAACAGCACAGAAGAGCTGCATTTGCTTTTCATTTTCAGTATATTCCTAGCAAATTTTTATTGAATATTTACATCTGGAGCCAACTATTGTCCTTCATAAAACAGTTTATTCTTGCAATTTAGCTTCATTAAAGTCATAATACTGCTTTAGGATATGATAGACTAGTGCAGTGGGATTGAATTATAAAGAGATTAATTTTAGCTACGGGAGATAATTGACCCTATAATTCCTATCACCCCTAATCCCAGTTCAAATGAACCAGTGTTAAAAGTGGCAATACTCACAATATAGACAAGGTCATGACAGTTAGAATTGTTTTTTACTACCAATTAGATTTTCCCACTTGGTGCATTTGACTAATGTTGTCATAGAAGGGGATTTCAGGCATGGAAATTTCTTTAGAGGCACACAGGCACTGAACTGATGGGCAGTTTGCTGTACATTTCCCAGTATACAGAATCAGAATGCAATTGAGTACTGACCCTTAAATTTGAATTTATCTGGGGATTTAGAACATGTTTTGATCCATGGTAGAATTAGAACACGCTAAATAATTTGAATCTGGAAGCAAATTCTCTCAAAATTCAACAATGTTAATACATGATGGTTCTAGCATGTTTGGAACTGTCTCTTGGGCAATACTACATCAGAGGTGTATTTCAGATGAGGAATCAGAAAAAAAGTGAGGTATTGCCTGAATAGAGGGTTGTTCAAAAACAAATCATGTTGATATTTAGCTGCAAATGACATGAAGGTTTAGAGAAATACAAAGAAGAGATAAATATGATACAGCTTAAAAATTCCCTCAGGTGTTAGTGCCAACTTCAAACATATTAGCATAAGGACTTTTATGAAAAAAACAACAGAACAATGATCCTTTTGCATAACATGCTCAGTATAAGATAAATTTTCACATTTTACTGGTAACCCACCAGCATTTTTACAAGCATTTACAGATTTGAGTTTTGCAGTAAGCTGAAACTGCATGATAAAAAGAGACAGATAATGATAAAAAGTAGATGTATATGCAAGCCTACCTAGAAGGAGCAAAATATACTGCCCCTCCTGTGAAGTTAATCCTATTTCTTTTAGCTGTTTCTTCATTAGTTAATGAGGTCTTAAGTAAAAGAAATAATTAAAGTGTGTTTGAAATGGTGTTTTTGCATCTTTGCCTTTAGGAACTTTTTCAAATATTCATAGAATAGTTTGCCCTTGAAAGGTGCATTAAGTGTGAGTTTAGGCAATAGTTATTTTAAACTTGGGTGGTCGGAAACCTGTAACTGAAATGGCCATACACAGCAGCTAATCACTTTCCTCATTCAGATTCACCACCCTGGCTAGGGTCAAAATGTAAAATAGTAGGGAAAGGCGATGTTTCAATGATTAGGTTTAAAAAAAAGAAACAAACTTCAAGCCTTAGATCACAGATCTGCTAGCACTGTTAGAACTTGGATGCACTTTGTGATCTGCAATTTTAAAAATGAAAAAATTTTCTTCTCTCTCAATTTCTATTATCAGTCTCAGACCAGAAGTAAAGAGCTTGTCTGCTATCTTTGTGAGAAGAGCATCAGTGCACTCATAACTACACCCCATTTCTGCCATCTCCTCCTGTGCCCCTGGTATCAAACAGCATCTCTGTTGACCTCTGGGCAGTGAGTCTGGGATGGCAGAGAAAGGGGCTCTCATCTCCTGAAAGTCTTCTCTTAATGTTGATATTGTAACACATTCTGTTACAAGAGCCTGCAACTGCCAACTCTTATGCCTCTCCTATCCATGAGTACAGGAACTGCTGTTTCTATTTTTATTTCAATATGCTGTATTTTACTTTTTCTTTTACTGGATAAAACAACCTCTTTATTTATTCACAGAACTCCTGAAGGAGTGAAACTGCAAGTGGTGAATTATTCTTCTCCCAGAGTTTCCATTTACTCCATTTCAGGCAGCATTCTTAGAACAGGGCTGCAGTTCTTATGGATGCTATTGGATCTGAGCATCTTCTGGCATTATCTTGTGCATATGGAAGAAAACTTCTGTCCCCAGAGCTCTCCATATATGCCTAGAGCACAAGGCAAATGCATTACATGTCTAGCAGCTCTTTAAATGCCTTACTGTAGATGCAGGAATATCATCCTGCACCTGAGCTCATAGATCACCTGAAGGCTGTGGTTTCTTAAGTTGCCAGCCACAAAGAAGAAATTCAATGCAGTGAACAGTGTCTCCATGGTATAGGTGACTAACAATTCAGTGAAATCTATTCTGGAAAAGTTTCAAAACTGCTGATCTTTCTGTCTCAATTTCCAAATGTTATAAAATGGTTACTTTATTAATTTCCAGCTTCATTATTTCAGTTTTATCCCACTCTCCCTTTTGTTGAATTTCTACTTTGTTGTTGTCTTCTTTCTGTAACAACCACCACAGCAAAAATCAATACCACATAAGTTCTTAGATTTTTATTTGATGAATGTAAAGCATTTGCCTGTTATGTTCTTTTTGCCATAAGGACAGGACACATAGGGCATGTTGACAGCCAATATTAATAAGCTTAACAATGATAGTAGCTGTTACTTAGTACAATTTTAGGCTGTGTTAAGTGAACTATAGGGAATAGTAATGCTATCCTTTACAAGAATCTGAAGTCACAGTTGCATTCAGAATTCACTGAGTATTTTTTATTGTTTTTATTTTCCAGGTGATTCATATAACAGGCCGGTTACGTCTGAGAGTATCGCTGTCACACGGACGGACAGTACCCAGCCAAATCATGGGACTTGTTGTCGTTGCTCATGCTTTGCCACCTCCTACAATTAATGAAGTCAGGATTGACTGCCACATGTTTGTCACTCGTGTGAATATGGACCTCAATATCATTTACTGTGAAAATAGGTACAGCCTTTATGTCCTTTATTTCTTTTTTTCAGTTGTGGGTATTCTTTGTTCCATGGGCTTGGCAAGAGGTTTTGAAATTTTGGACTCTTGCAATGTCATCCTGGTGCTGTATGAGAGTATCAAATTCACTCTCACCATCACCACCTTCATTTTCATTACATTCTTAGAGGATAAAAGTAAATTAAAAACTATAAATTGCAGGATATCTTGCTGGAATAGGGGAAGATACCCAGGAAATATTCCTCTAAGCTATCTCTGCTTTTTACAATCTTTCACCGTCCCTCTCGGAGGCAAGATTTGGGGCTAGACAGACGTTGGTCTGACCTGTATGGCTGTCCTTATGCTCCCCCATCCTCTCCTCCACAAGTTTTTCTGCATGGAGTTTTAAAGTTTTCCATTTTTGAACTAATTTGCAGATTACAGCATATCATGCTCAGTGTTTAATGGAACAGAAGCACAGATGGCCTAGATAGTAGGCTAGAGAGGTGGGATCTGTTGCAGTTAGAGGTGGGAAAACTGTAGAATAAAATTGGTTAAGGCCATACTGGGAAAGACAGCAGGGAAATGGGAACAGGTGATGAAGAGTTGGTTGGGGGGGCTGTTTTCGATGTGATAGTGATGAGTGGTCTCAGAAGGTGAAAGAGATTTAAATTCAGCTGCCTGCTTAAATTCAGAGCCTGGGTGCTGCTAGCACCGGGGCTCCCTGTGCAGACCCAGCAGGGCAGGACCTGCAGCCAGGGCACATCCCACTCCCAGAGGGGAGCAGGGCAGCTGGGAGGGCACAGGGACAGCCCCAGCCCCTGGCACGGGGCACCTCCCTGAGGACAGGCAGTGCAGTGGGCTGGGGTCGAGTCAAGAAGGCCCACAGCCAGGCAGGGCTCTGGGGAGCTGCAATGGCAGGGGCTGCCGTGGGGGTCTGGGCTGTGGTGGGGTAGGGGAAGGCCTGGGAAGCAGAGGGGCTGATCAAGACCATTAAGGCCTCAGAAAATAAAAAGCCTCTGGAAAATTAAAATATAATCCAGGGAATAGGTATGAAGAGCAGAGTGGAAATACCTGAGGAGGAAATTACAAGTAATAAATTTGGGTGCATTGATGGAAGTCTGAGGTATGGGGGAAAGGTTGGAAAGGAAGAATGCAGCCAAAAGACATTTTGTGAAGGGGACTTATAAAAAAGTGGAAGGAACAAGATGACTAATGCAAGGTTTTCTCGTGGCAGCAACCATGGCATTTTATGAGTGGAAGCTCTCTTTTATGAGCAATCAAAATTACTCAATCATAAAGGAATACCTATGATCAGGATAGCACATCAATATAAACTTCTGTAAAAAAGGATAAACTCAACTGTTTTCTTGAATTTGGATCTTAAACAATTTAAAATAATCTTGGATTTCACTTGTGAGGATATCTTTGCTGCCACGTTGCTGTACTGCTACAATACTTTTTTTATTACTTGACTATTAGACAGAATACTTCATCTACATTTCCAAAGCATTATCTAAAAGTCAATATATTATTCTCATTTTTAAGCTTGGAAAAAGTGCTTCATGGAGAGTGGCTTGCACAAGGTCACAGAGAAAGTGGATAACAGCATTAAAGTTTGGGCTTTTTTGCCTGTTTCTCTATCCAGTGAGCATCCAGCTGCTGTATAATCTGGCAGCTGGCAAAAGAGCTCTAGGGATTAGGAATAGTAGGACCTAGAACAAAACTTTTTCCTAAGTCTTTGGTTTCCCTATGACCTACCTAGGTAGTAATGGATAGCTCTTACCATTGCAGAGTTTTTCAAAGCTCTCTGCAAAATGAGTTGCTGGTATCTATCCAGTTCTAATGAACATATTCCCTTTTAACAAAATCACCTGCACTTACTGTTACCTTTATTGGCAATCTCCACAAAAAAAGCCAGGAATCAAATAAATGTGAAAAACGAACAATTCCATCAGGTCAAGTATATGAACTTTTAGGCCAAGTTAGAAAGATTTATTCTTTCTCTGCTGTGAGTTTGGCATTTTTATGAGCCCTAAATTGTATATGTGGGTTTTTTTTAATTAAACATTTTTCTCAAACCTTCCCTTTATATTCATGTAGCAATAAAACTTTCAAATGCTTGAGAAGGCACCACTGAAAACTGTAAAATGCATCAGGTGAGGTGCACTGATAGGAAATCACACAGGAAGGGCTATAAGACATGGTAAACTGTGGTAAGACAGGAAGAAAGTGTTGATCTTACTAATGTTTTTCATTTTTTAAGATGAAGGCAATATTATGAAGCAACTTTTCATTGTTTGCAATGGAAATTTATCTCATGCTAATGCAGAACGCATATGGTGGCACTTGACTGTTGTAATAGTTCCACTTTAGGCCCCTGTGTCACTGTTAAAAATAGTTTATAAAAGTAATTTCAAATAGTAGAAACACTTCTGCCAGTGCTGGGAGGTGAATGTGAGCTCACTGAGGCAGCGGCATTTCCAGTCATGGAAAATGAAATAAGACTGACAGAACTTGGATTTCATAGTAGCTGCAAAGCAGAATATAACTGTAAAAACTGGAGGAATGGAAGAAACAGAAGATGGGAAGGAATTAACTGAACAGCTGATTAAAGCTGTCAGATTAATTATCTGGGTGTTTGCCAAGGCTGTCTCTGAGTCAGGGAAGTTGGGATCTCTCTTCTGGGATTACAGGAAAGGAGATAAGTATCCCATCCTGAATATACGGGCTTGACTCCTGGCACTTGCGGGCAGCTGCAAAATTCTTTGTGGTGCTGCAGTAAAGCAAGCACAACATTGACAAAAACCAAGAAAAATGGATTCATGCTGGGCAAGCTGTAAGCACTATTTATGGAGCAATGGGGAGTTACTGGCAGCTGCAGGGAGTATGGAGCAGAAGCCATGCCACTTAACTGCAATGAATGCTCACAGTGGACCATTGGATCAGCAGGGGTGAGATCAATAGTACTCCTAGTTTTCCAAGTGGTTGCCTGCTTGCAGCGGCAGTGCGCAGGAGTGACATTACTCAAGTCTTTGGGTCCATCATGTTCCTTTCCTCTCAATGAAGAGATCTGCTTTTGGAATCCTGGACTCAGTGCACAAACTAGCCAGCAGTTAGAGACAAGATCTGTTAGCTAGTACACTGGCTATTACTAACTATTAATATTTTTCTTTGAGAGTGTAAAATATGGCTGTAAAATTTTAGATCTTCTGAGACAAGATCTGTTAGCTAGTACACTAGCTATTACTAACAATTAATATTTTTCTTTGAGGGTGTATAATATGGCTGTAAAATTTTGTTGCTGAAAACATGGCATGTTAATCTGTGTCTATTTTGAAAATGTAGGATTTGTGTCATCTAAGCTTCACCATCTAGTCTAAAATAGTCTAGGATTTCCTTATTAGTCAGTGGAGTGTGAAAAGCACCTGCAGAGGACAAATCATCTCAGATGGTGGTAAATAACTAAAAGCAAAATGAAGAGACTGCTGCTAGAGTGCATTATCAGTCTGTGTGTTTTCAGAGTCAACTGTTGAGGACTGGAGACCATTTGGAGAGAGAAAATAGCCCTGTTTAATGTGGACTGTGATACCATATCTGCTAATATGTGCCCAAAAGGAAATAACCACATTGAAGAGCTTTGGCTTGTTGACCATGACAGTGGTTATCAGTAGTTCCTTCATGTATGCGGAAACAGTCTTGTGTAGCAAGCCTCAAGCCTACAAATGTGTGCACAATTTCAGCAAAACACATATACCTACCTTTAAATTTCAATCCTGTCCTGTAAGTCAGTGGAACTATTGACATTCTCAAGCAGAAGCATATGCTTATGTTTTACAGGATGAGGTCTCTGTCGTCAATAGAATCTTATCCTACACATCAACTTGTTACTTTATTTTGTCAAAGGACTTGGGTGCCACAAGATCTGTCTCCTAGCAAGTGCTCTAAGATATACTATCTATACTTTATTTTCTCCATGCAAATTATTTCTTTTCTGTCTTTAGTACCTTTGATATAAGCATTTGTGTCCTATTTGATGGAATTTCTTTTGCTTCTGGTCTTGGTGTCATTGTTTTTCCTAGTATCTAATCTAAACCTCTCCTGGCACAACCTAAAAAAACTTGAGGGATTGTGAATCTGTTTCCACAATTGCCTTGACATGTTTGTTATTTTTTATCCCTGAAGACCTTGCACCAACATGCTGCTGCAGAGAAACAAAGTCCACCTCCTGAGTCAAATTTACCAGAGGGGGAAGCAGAATGATCATCCCCTATGTTAGCCCTGTGAGCTGCAGCACCCGCAGCCCGGGTACACCACAGGGCAGTGGCCTGCCTGGAGACTGCCCCTTTCCACTAGGCCAGCAGGGTGGGATTTCCTCTCCCTTATCTTATCATGGAATGTGCTGAGGTGAAAGGGACCCACCAAGATCATCGAGTCCAAGTCCTGGCCCTGCACAGAACACCCCAAGAGTTACACCATGTGCCTGAGAGTGTTGTCCAAACGGTTCTTGTACTCAGACAGGCTTGGTGCTGTGATCACTTCCCTGGGGAGCCTGTTCCAGTATCTTGAAGCAGAGCCACCTTCTAATAGAAAGTACACAGTATTGGGGCCAGAAAAGAGACAGCAAAGTGTGCCAGTGAGGTGAGTGTAGACATGGGAGCAGAGACTTGGGTTCTGGTTCCTGTTCCATTGACAGTTTATACACTTAGTTTAGTATAAAAAGTAATATACAGTCCAGGGGACAGGAACATTTAAATCTTAGGCTCCCTTCCTTCCAGTGGGGCAGAGATCCCAGGTTCTTTGCTTCCCAGCAAATAATTCTCTGTGCAACCAAAGTGGGAGAACTCAGGAGGGTGGGTAGGGAGTCCCAGTGCCACACTTCGAGATTTGTCTTTATCCTGGTGAACTGTGCCCTCTCTGAGAAGTTAGGAGAGGTGCTTTTCAACTGTGGTTTGTGATAAACATTAGACAGATATCCCCTGATGGGTATCCCATATTTGGCTAAGTGCTCTAACTACTATGCAGTTTTTTGAAGGTATATGTCATTCAATGTGCTCTGTCATGAAAGTGGTAGAAGGCTGTTTTGGTTTGTGCTAAACTTGATTTGACAAATTTACTAACAAATTTGAGTTCACCTGAATGATCTGTGAAGTTTTTTGTGTCTGTTTCGGGGTTTTTTTTACTGGGGACCAACCACCAGTACTGCTGTGGTATTGTCTGATGCATCCATTCACCTTCAGTCTTTGTGGTCTGTGCATTCTCCCTGCTTCAGACACCCAGGCAAACACAGCTCTTCTAGCCAGGGTCTCAGTGGATGTGTTCGCCCCCTCTGCCTGCTGGGAACCCCTCAGACCCACAGCAATTCAGTTTCTGGTTCAGGCTCCCTACTGGCCTCCCTCAGGATCACACTACAGTTGTTTCAGCTATCTCATTATATCAAGATGTTCATTGTTTCTTACAGCTCCCTTAAATGGATGACAATTATATGTCAAAATTGCAAAGTGGGCTTAACCACAATCATTGAGGATTATTTCAAACCCTAAAAACATTATTCTATGTCTAGAAAACAGACATAGTTTTAAATGCTTGTGTGAGCAAGACATTTTCCAATTTTCTTTTTAATTTCTGTGCTGTGTTTAAGGACGTTGACACCTTGACAGTCCATGGTACAAGTTTACACACACACACAGACACAGGCGCACAGACACACGCACACAAAGGTCTGTGGAATAGATTTAAAAGTTTCTATGTGCAATAAACAACAAAGTCCCAGTTGAAAGGGACCAGAGTGAAAGCTGAGCTCCCAAATGAATTAGACTAAAAAAGATAACACCCTGAGGCATCTGTGTGTCTCAGCATTTAAATTATATCCCTTGAAATATCAGTTTGGACTTGGTGCCAAGAAATGGTTGAAGAGCTTTTTCATGAATATACCCAATAGAAGACCAATCTGTTGAAATGAAATGTGTCTCTAATCATTTGGTATAAACATAACATGTTTCTACTTTATTATGTAACCTTGAATCATCTTAGTCTTTTAATGAGGATTTTGGATTGTCACTAATGCTTTACAATTTCATGGAATTATATTGTCCTGGCATTATGCTACTGGGAGAATATGTACTAGAATTTAATTTTCCACTTAGTTAAATGGATAAAATAATTTCCAGGTTTCTTTACAAAAATGTCTTTCTTTTTTTTATTTTAAGGCCTTGTCTCATTTGTACAGATATTCCATTCAAATTAACATAATGCTGAAAAAAAATTTAGCATATTTCACTTTCTGAGTCATTTGGCAATTATTTTATTCTTTTCTTTCTTGAATTATAGGCTGTATGTTCTTTTTCCTTTTTAGGATTAGTGATTACATGGATCTGACCCCTGTAGATATTGTAGGAAAGAGATGTTACCACTTCATTCATGCTGAAGATGTGGAAGGCATCAGACATAGTCACTTAGACTGTAAGTACTTCCATTTTTGTAAAAATAATCTGATACAACAGCTGATTGCTCCTAAACCATTATTTATATTCCACAACTGGGATCTTCATCTTGCACTTGCTTTTTTTTTGTCATAGGATTTCACAGAGGATGACTTAAATATAATTTTTGTGTGATTTATTTTAAGCCTTCTTATAGACATATAAGATCATTTACATATGTGGAAGTAAAGCATTATATTTGTATTACCAGCATTTATAGCAGCAGTTAATTTACATGTTCTGTGCATTATTTTAATCCTTAAAAAAGGTATTGCTTAACTGAGAAACTCCCTCCCTGGCACAGAATAGAAGCTCCTGCTCTTTGAGGGTTTTGGTTTTTTCTGAGTCATAACATGGAGACAAAATCTGCAGCATAATTGGGATTTCACCAGGTTTTTCGATACAGAACTGAGCTACAGCTGTAGTGGTGCTTTTACCACTCTGCATGTAAATATCTACATGGCCCCCATCCTTATAGCATCTAAGTCTCTGTTATTTGCACACAGGTAGTGTCTGATTAGGATTAGCATAACAGAAGTACAAAACTGCTGCAAAAGACAAACCTTACCAGAGAATATGTGCAATGTCTGTGTATGGGGGAAGGGAGGTTCAGCTTGATTCCTTGTAATTAAGCTCTTTGTATCCTTCTTATTAAAAGCCATAGGGCCTAATTCTTTTCTTGTTGAGATCTGTTGACTTCAGTGATGGGGCTCCTGATTTACCCTTGTGCAAAAAAAGACTTATGCCCATAATCTCTAATTTATCTGTGCCTGCAGTGAAGCCAGATAATTCTTTGGAAGTTTCAGTGACTGACTGCATTTATGATTGACTGCAATGTTTTTCTTAATGTAGAAGACTATCTGCAGACTGCTTCTTAAATTCAGTCACAAATTCTAAAAACTCCTCTCCCCCTGCATCATGTCCTACTAGCATTTCCTAATAGAAGGGCAGCAGCCCAAATGTAGCTACATTTAATTAGATTTTACAAAAACATGTGACTACAATAGAAGGCAGTAAAAAATGTTCTGTCCCAAATTACTTAGCTCAATCTGCAAGGGAAGATAGGAGGATAACTGACCAGAAAGCAGGAGAATAGGGACAGTTTCTATGATAACACATGGCAGCCAACAGCAGTATTAGGCTCTGTAAAGATTTCAGAAGTTTCTAGAATGTAAAGTGCATTTGGTGTAAGATCAGGGAGATATATTTCTGCAGAAAAAATAAAACCAACTATCCCAAAGCATAAACAAAGTAATTTTGTGGCATTTAAATTGTAAGCCGTTAATATCTAGGAGAATATGTGTGTTGCTGAGAAATAAGGAACAAATTCAGAAACTTACTTGGTGCTCTTGCAACTGGAAGTCAAAAATGACAAGTTGCACTTTCATTGCAGTATCTGACCAAGGAAATAAAAGATATTTATGACTCAGATTTACCATACCACCTGGCATAGATGAACATCCCATTTAAAAAAGACCTTAATCTTCTGAATGACCACTTCTCTCTGAAATAGAATATGTTTTATGAAACATTCATCTTTGGGAAAATTAGAGATCCATGCAGACAGTATGAGTGCAGTGTGGTCCAGTGTATAAGCACTGGGCTAGGACTCAGGAGATCCCTGGAGACAGGAATGACTTCTAGAAAATCACTTCAGCTTTCTGTGTTCCTGCTCTCACTGTATGTCCAGTTTAGCTGATTGGATTGCAAACGTTACAAACACTTTCTCCTGCTACCAACATCCAGCACAGTGGGGTTCACAAACTTGGCTATGTGGCTATACCATAATTATTCTTGCTAGACTAGTTTTTTTCAATAGACAAGGCTGGTTACATCTTTTAGGTATATTTGTTTTCTTGCCTTATACAAACAAGATGCTCATAGAATCATTTAGGTTGGAAGGAGCTCTGGGATATCATGTGGTCCCACCTAATGCTCCAAACAGGATCAACACTAACTTCAAGCAAATTTTTTAGCGCTTTGTCTACTTGGTGTTTAAGCAACTCAGATTCTCCACAACTTCTCTGAATGACCTGTTCCAGTTATACTAATAAGGGTGAGTTATCCTCCCAGTGGTTTTGAGGTTTTTTTCTTCTATCCATTTGGAATTTCTGTGTTTTGGTTGTGCAGCTCATGGCTCCATCTTTGCAGTATGCTCCTTGCAGACATGCTGCTAGGTTCCCCTGAAGTCACCTCTTCTTCAGGCTGAACAAGCCTGGTTCCACAGCCTTTCCTCACAGAGCAAGTACACCAGCCCCTGGGTGTCTTGACAGACCTTTACTGAGCTCTCTGAAGTTTATCAATACATTGATATTAGGCTCCTATGGTAGAAGCCTAAAATTAGATTCCAGATGCAATTTAAAGAGTGACGAGTGAAGGGGGTAATGATTTTCTGTGCTCTACAGGCTGTACAATTTTTTGGACAACTCTGCTGATTCATACTTAGTTGTTAACCAGGACCCTCAAGTCCCTTTTCACAAAGCAGCAACCCAGCAGCCTGTAATAGAGCAAGGAATCAGTCCATCCCAGATACAGGACTTTGCATTGTCTTTTCGTGTTCAAACTCATGCTCTTTATGAAAGATCTTCAAGTTTAAATTAGTCTTGGGAATAACTGGGGAACTACATCTGCCAACTATAAGTCCTGCAGAAGCCAAGGTGGTTCATATCTTTGCCCAGAAAGTTGTTCAACTTACTAGTATTTGAAAAAACAAATTCTACAGAAACCAAGAAAAAAAATGTAAAACACCAAAATATTTAATAGCAACTTGTCAATTATAGAAAATGAAATTCCAACCAAATTAGAAAGAAAAAAAATCTTCCTGGTTTTGTAAAAATAAAATTAGAGCTAAAATTCCTGAACTGGGAAACACTGGCTGTAGAAGGTAAAACCCAGCAGAATCAGTTCCCCAAAACAGAGAGCACAGGATATTTGCCAGTACAATATAGGAAATAATTTCTTGAGATCACAACGGAAAAAAGCAAACAAATTTTAAAAAAAAGCAGTACTGTGCAATATTTTGAAGACTAGCTGGAAGCTAAAGTAATAGATAGAAAACACTAGTGAGAAAACTAAGCAGGACTTGAGAAAGCAGCAAACTGAAAAGGTTCTGTTTGATGGAGAATGCAACCAAAAATACTGGTTTATTTTTACAGGAGATAACATAATTTTTAATGATTAAAACAAGAAGAAACCTAAATTGCAATTGTAGATTTAATGGTAAAAGAAATACAAACAAAACTGCTATTCTGCCTATTTGCTGACAATGTATCATAAGGAAAAAGTAAGACCACTACATCCTGCCTTCTCATCCAAGATATTCAAAGACATCAAAGAGGAAAACAAGCAAAGAAGAAAACGTTGCACAAAATCGCACAGAAAAAAAATCAAGAGGGCTGCTGTTGGCTTCAGATCATAGCAGCCCATTAGAAACTTAGAAAAACAGGCCTTGTTAACTCTATATCGCAGATAAAAGAAGACAAAAGCAGTTTAAGGAATGTGACCATAACAAGTATAATTGTGGAGAAGGTCTGCAAGATTATAGCAGTGACAACAGACTTTTGTAAAGGAACTACTGCCCTAATGAAAGGTCAGTTATGGTCAGTGGAAAAGCTTTCATTGTCTTCAATGGACATAGGGGTTATGTCCTAAAAAAGCAATTTTTTATGGACTAAAATTCTGACCTCAGTGAAGTAAATAGCAGAAATTCCATTAGTTTCTGTGGGCTCAAGATTTCTTTTAAGAGATTTGTGTTAGTTATACGTTGATGCCCTTGTCAATTAATAAAACAACATTCATACTCTAACTACATGTGTTGCATTTATAGCAACACAGTAATACATGGTGTGATAACATAAGATCTTGAAACATTATGTTTTTCCAAACAGAAATAAAAGTTTATGGTAGTTGTTTCTATCCTGTTTCATTCAAACTTTGAATGATCATGCTTTTTCGCAAATCTCTCAGCCAATTTTTTGGTGTTACAATTCTACCTTATTGAGCTCTTTCCTGTTTTATAATTCTTCATGGTTTCTGAAGTTTGGGAAACATTTCATTTGTTCACCTCCACCATGTTTGTTGAACAAATTGCTGGTAGGATCATGACAGATAATGCTTAGCAGAAATCAAGTCTCTCTCAGAGATCACTGTTAAAATGTTCTCTAGTCTAACAGCCTGTACATATCCAGCATCATGGCCCAGCTGTTGGTTTAGCTCACACACAGAAACTGGCTAAGCTGCAACAACTTCTGTTTGAATCCAAACCCTCAAAAATTACAGGTCTGGTTGTACCCTGGCACAGAGTCTCCAATCCTAGCTCTGTGTAACAGAGCTCTTCGTTAGGTTATGTGGCATGAAAGAGTTGTAATTGAATGTTTTATGTTTCTCGTTATGCATCTGGAACTAACATCCTACAAAGACCCCTCATTGCCCAGTTTTATTTTACCATTTGTAAGAATGGGGAAGGTGATAGGATCATCTCCATTTACTTACCTCTGTGTGAAACCATTGCAGGACTGAACTACATGTCAAGCATAGGGCAGTTTGTACATTTTCACCAAGCCATGAGTCCCTCATGAGTAGAACTACCCTTGTTCTGATGACATCAATGACAAATATCCCTGAACTTAAAACTAGCATGATATGTTTGATGTCAAATCAACATCAGAAATCAAGCAGATTAATAAAATTACTGTTATATCAGGTCTTACCACTGTCTGGTAAACTCAGCAAGGGCAATTGCTGCTCTTGGGAGTACAATGCTGTGCATATGTGCTTCCCCGTTTTTGGCACTGTTTTCATTCAGAAGTCTGTAACAGTCCTTTTTTGAGAAGTTCATTGCATGCTAAGAATGAATGGATGTCATATACTGTAGGAGTATACATCTTCCATTTAATTGTAAAAAAATTAATGGTCTTCATTGAGCACCAAATATTTGATATTACTATTCAATGAAGATCATTAAGAAAGCAGCAAGGAAGGATAAAAGTCAAGACCTCTGAAGGCAACCCTTAATATACTTTTGGGAAAATATACAATGACATGCCATGATTTCACAATTAATATTTTCTTTGCAGGAGCACTGTCACACGTATATACCAATTGGTATTGGTATATAATATGTGCTTTTTCATTTCAGAATCCTAATTGAGGTCTAAATTCAGAAACCTGGCTCTGACAAGAAAGATACTGTTGTCATCAGCTATTGCTTAGAAAATATCATCCTCTTTCTTCAGGATTTGATTTACAGGTATAAGAAATACAATTCCTCAGGAACAGTGAGCCAGGGCAGTTCATTTCCCTTAAAGCAAAGGTCTCTGATGAGTATGTTGGGTAGCACTCCCTCTCATCTACTTTATCTGGTTTCCAGTGGTTAGAATAATCCAGTCTTTCTGAAAATAAACTATTCCACATTCACCTTTTTCATGGCTCCCCTATTTTTCAAGGAATATTACCCCCTCAGTCTGCTTTTAAATCAGTTATATATTCACGATTTCTTTTATGTATGTTCAGTAGAAAAAAATCTATTGCTGTACAAAATATTGCTTAGTGGTTTAGCCTACCAGCTGTAGTTGAACTAACCCTTTTAACTTATGCACATCAGTTATAATTTTTTATTCTCTTAATAACCTCAAACACATGAAAAACAAATAGAACGAGTTGATAATTTCTAACAGTAAAATACTTCACATATTTTGCTATCATGCTGTGGAATAACTCTGCAATGTCAAGTAGCTCACAATTAGTAAAACTGTAGGGTGAAAAAAAGAAGTGTTTTGATCCTGAGGAATTTTTATCCTAATCAGATCGAAATTTCAATGCTCTTGTAGTGCTTAATATCTTCAATAACCAAAAAATTCAAACTGATTCCAATGTCAGGTTTTACATTCTGGGACTGAAATAAAATGCTAAAATATACAAATGAATCTCATGTTTGTACAAGTTTATTATCGTCGCTGGAAAGCAAGATTGATTCTAAATTAGGCTGATGGAATGTCAGAGGTTTAGCTATTTCTTTAACTAAGCCCAACTGGCATCCTGATGATAGCCTACTGCATGTTGTTTTCAAAGTATTGCAGAAGTGCTGGTCTGACCACCTCTGTCCATAGCATGGGCCTGCAAAGATTTCTGTGTTGGACACTGGAACCCTTAAGTCCTTTTGACTGGAGATAGTAGTGACAGAGCAAGATGAGGAAACAGGAGATAAGAAACTGGACAAAATGGAAGCATGTAAAGAAAATATTCTTTTCTTTTCATACAAGACAAAGAAAGGATCATGGACTTTGGTTTTGGCACATGCCTCGTGTTTGTTTTTCACTTCTAATGAATCTTAAGAGATGTACACCTACCCAAGAGTGTGTATTTGTCAAGTCTTTTAGCCATGTTTTGAAATCTTGAAGTTGTTGTGTTTGCTCCTGCAAATTCTTTTTTGGGTTACATGAGATATTGGTCTGTCTAGCTTAATTTCATCTCTTTTTTTAAAAAAAATCCAGGTTCTTTATAAGGGAGGAAACAGTCTACCACAGGCAATTATGTGTCCCTTGTACCCTTGCTTTATACACTATTAACTCATGGCTGGCTCATTCCTTACATTCTTGTGTGTGCAGGACAGTTGTTACTATTGTAATATTTGGTGTTTTAATTATCCATTAACCACAAAAATACTCAGAAATAATTTTTAATCTCAAGAAATTTCTAATCTTTGTGGTATTTTGTGCCTCAGTTTTTCAAATGCAAATTTTGTTCTATTGGACAAATGTTTTCTAAATGTAAAGTAGATAAGTGCTTATCAGAAGCATCTTTTGGACAGTAAACAAACCAGAAAACTCTACATAGATTAAGCTATTTTAATTGTTAGCTGCTAAACCTAGTTGCAGAATTATGCCTTCTGTAGCTTAGCTAGATACAGTTACTTTGCAAGATGCCTCAGATAGTTTGCATCAAAACCCCTTTACCTTAATTCCTGATGCTATCTCATCTTCAAATTAAATCTAATGCAATACTGGTTTAGTATATTCCTATTTCTGTTTGTAGGCTTTCAATTGTGTCCTCCATAGCTCATATTCAGTTGAAATTTGCACCTAAAATCCCCTATTTTCACCTTAAAAGTGTACATAATACCAGCTGTATAAATACTGCTGCTGCATTAAGGGGTTATAAAGGTTGAGCTCTGACTTCTTCTGGTAACCTCTGTGCTTCTCAGTTTCTTTGCTAATAATTTTCTGTAATTTTTTTTAAGTCTTCTTGTGCTCAAAATTTTCAACCCAAAGATGAATTTATATTTTGATCATGTTCTTATCAAAATGTGGTAAGATAATGTGGTAAATTTCAGAAGCATATGTTAAATTGCAAAGCCATGGGAATAAAAGATATTATTGTACACATCCAATAGCTTCACCTTCATTCTCTCCACCAAACTATTTCTGTGCCTTTTGCTAGAGGATGTAAGTATATGGCATTTTTAAAAAAGACAGAAGGACTTCAGTCACATATCTTTCTACCTTCATTGCTGACATTCTCTCCAAGATTACTGAGACCAGAAGTTTCCATCATCTTGTAGCCTAAATCAGAAAGTGTGTTGCCCCACTGAAAATCCAAGGATAGATTAAGGATTTTGTTTGTAGTTTATTAGGCTGTGAAATACCCCATCCTAAAATGTCACTATGAAGGTATGATGAAAATGTTGCAGACCTTTCCAGGGTTTTAGAAACCTGTTGGTGCTGTGGGCTATTTCTCTTCTTTTTTCTTATTCAAAGGTCTGGACAGCTGACCTTGTGTTTCTGAGGGAGACAGTTTTCAAAGCGGTAAGGATACGCAAACAGTATCAGTAAACTGTGTAGCACATCAAATGTGTGACGGTGTGGCAATAGGTCTTATTAGCACTTGTTTGAAAGAACCTGCTTAAATCACCTGAGGCTTTCCCATCCACGTGTTATGTGGCCAGTGCTGGGTCCATGGTTTTGATGCCTGATAATTTATGAAGCGAGTTGGGCTGGTACAGGACTTCGACTCAGTGGGCTTTTGGGAATGCCCTTCAAAACACCTGAAGCCTTCTAACCAAATGTCCACAGGTTCCTAAGTATTGCTTCTGAGACCACAAGACACATAATTATTCGAAAATTCTTTTATTTTTATTTTACAATTTGTTTGGGGCCAGGGGCAGGGGGGTGTTAGCATTAAGCTATCTTTTCAAGGCTTGTGTACAAAGGAGGAAATCCTTGTTTTGTTTTCACTTTTTAGAAGTCGTCTGCTATAAAGGGACAGTATACTTCAAAAATGCCTGCTGTCAGATATGAGATGGTGATGAATCTTTGTGATGGTTAGAGGGAGTTTGAACATTCAGTTGAGCCATATCCTCATGATACTGTGCTCTGGATGCTTTTCCTCTAGAAATTAGGCTGAGGAAACCCCTCACTGCACTCAGCCCAAGCACCCAAACAGGGACTCTTATCCCAGAAAGGAAAGCTTCTTTAAAGGGATCCTGTCCCTTGAAAGATACCATCTTTAACCTAGGTAGTTCAAACATAAAATTAATATTGCTGCCAATCTGCTTCTATGAATCTTCAGTCTCTTTTCCTATTTTTAGGAGATGTAGTTTTGTATAGTCTGTGGATACATTTGGCATGGAAAGGGTTATATTCTAAAGTCATTAATCTTACATAGGTTGTCGTATGATGGACATTAACGTCAGTAGAAAGATGGAGGACAGATTTAAGTTTCTTGAGTAAGCAGGGCCAAATTTCTCCTCTGATGTTGAGTTTTAGTAGCTACGGGCAAAATTTGGATCTGGGATTTCATTTTCCCCTACAGTTTGAACAGAGAGTTCATTAATGATAATGGAAGTTCTGTCTGAAGTTGCTGTTCAAAGCAGGCTTGGGTTTCTAAACGACCGTTTCAATATTAGCAGAAGAAAATCACTTTATGGCAGGATTGAAGTCATGGGGAGAGAGACAAATCATGAGGGAAAGAAAAAGTTAAGAAAGAGAGAAGAAAAACTAGAGAATCCTAGGTAGAAAAATCTACTGTTCATTTTTCAATCCAGTCTGTCATAAAGTAAACATATAGTTAGTTTGTTTATGTCAATTTTATCTATAGAACCCACAGAAAAGTTTTCTCATATGCATGCCATAAGCTTCCATTGAATAGTGCATCTAGTAATACATTGCATCACATTGGATCAATACCTACAGAATGTTTTTAAATAAACATCCTACCTAGAACTATATAGTCTTGTTAATATTCATGGTTATGCGTAATTATAAAGTTGTAATTTCAAATGTTGGGCCATGGCAAAATGGTGTTAGAATAATCACAAAAAGGAGAAGGGAGGAAAAGTGTCTCTGATGTTCAAGTAGGGGATGATGATTGCCACAGCGCTGGGAAACATTATTTTTTGTGGGTTTGCTGAGTTTTAATAAATTTGCACTACTGTTGTGAACTGATGTCATGTAAACTAAGAACATAGGTTGATTTTAAATGAAACATCTTCCTAGTCCTAATCTGAGATAATTCGCACATGCAGTATACAAGGCTTTCCTCGCTGTATTTGGCAAGCTACAAACTTTGATCCTAATATGAATCCACCTTTTTTAACAGTTTGACTCAGACTTCTTTTAACATTTGTTTTTATGCAAAGAGGCAGGAAAAGTATTGCTTAGTTTTTAAACATTCTTAAATCTTCAAATTTTTCTAAATGCTTGATTAAGACTCTAATTTTTTTTTTCTGTGAGGATACTTAGTTTTGCCTAATTTATCACATATTTATGTATGTAACACTCCTACACTGGAAGATTAAACAGTAATTCATATTGCAAAATAAGCAATGAATTGTTTGCTGTACTTAGCATTTTTAGACTGACTGTAGATGCTTAAAAGAATATCCCATGTGAATGGAGAGGCTAGGTGGGAGTTTGAATATCAGTGAGCTACAGTTTTCTTTCATGAAGCTGATCTGCTACTTCCTTAAGGTATGAAAAGATGAATTTATGTTTGTAAATCAGCAACTATTACTGTCTGATATTCATATCACAGTAGCAGCCAGGTCTCAGTCAGTGGTATTGACAAAAATAGATTATATTCTACCCTATCCTAAAAAAGATGTCATCTGTCCTGCACTCAGAGCTTTCACCTGTCATATGCTATGAGTAAAATGCCGTTTTCTACAGCCTCACAGAACCAGCATTTTCTTAAAACAGTTATCATCTTAGTATTTTTCTTAAAAGAATTCTGTTGAGATAGAGTAAATCAGACAGGGCTGGTAAGGAACTGTATGCAATGAAGAGAGGTAGAGCAGTGTGACCCGTGGGGACTGCTGTGATGGGAAGGTGGCATTCTTCACCGAGCAATCTGCTGTGAAGGCCTTGCTTTTGGCCTGGCCTGTAGACAATGCATTGGCACACTGTCCAGGCTTCAGTCCCCTTCTCCTCACTCTAGCCCATGCAGCAGACCCAAAATAGAAGCGTTTGTGGAGAATTGCATAGTTGACGTGTGATTCCTCACCAAATGTCTGTAAGTCTCCTCTCATCTAGCTCCTAATTCTGTAGCAAGCATCATTTAACATTGCTAAATATTTTTCATTGCTAAAATCCAATTTTGGATACCTAGTATTTAAAACATCTAGCTCACTAATTGCAAAATCTATAGGAAAGTCCTTACAACATCAAAGACTCACTTGATCCTCGGAGCTGTTATAAATGGAAAACTGTCTCTGTTACAAGCAAATAAGGCACTTAATGCACTCTTTCTGGCTGTGATGCGATTTTTCCTGTGGGTTTTGAAAATGACCTTCCTGTAAGCATCAAGGACTGTAACTTTTCAGATAAAGAAACTTGTTCTTGTTTTAAGTCTATGCCAGGTTCATTCCCCTATAGCCCACAGTTTTCAAAAGCAGAAGAAAAAGTAATCCAGAATTAAAAAAAATAAAAACCCCTCTGTTTCCAGAACGAAGTTACCCTGTCAGCTTGCCTTGGGCCTTAGGTGGAGAAGTGGAGATTAAAGAGTCAGTATTCCTTTTCATGTTTCGTCTGCCAGTTTTGTGAATGTAGAAAGAGTACTTGTGGCTGCAGCTAAGTATCCGACTGTAGTGTTAAGTATGGCAATTTCATCCTCATGCAGTAAATTAAGAATATTCTTATAAGTTTATCACGAGAGGAGTTCAGTATCAATACCATCCAGTCATTGATAAAGGTATTTCAAGGAGAAGGGTGAATAGCACAGCAGATGTAACCTCAATATTTTCACCAATTATAAAGAGCCTCTTTGTGAAGCTGTGTGAATATGTAAGATGATCTCATCATTTCCTATTTACTCAATACTTACCTGAATACGCAATATAGTGTAGCTTTTAAATGCATATGCACACGAGTAAAATGTCCTTTTGTAAGAGCCTTTGCTAAAAGACTGCTTTTGATACACAATTTCTTCATCTCCTCTTCAAACTGAATTAAGCTACTTCCTTCTTTTAAAACACAACTCACTATTTAGAAGCTTTGGCTTTGATTTCTCAGAACAGCCTTACAGGAAGAAACTATGTTCTTTTTCTTTTTGTAACCATATTTCTGAAGACAAACTTGTACTGATTTATTTTAATTTTCTAACAGAAATAGGTTCCTGCAAAGAACACTGACTATTTCTTCTTTTTACCCCTCCTTCATTCCACCACTACAAGAATATTGCTGTGCACAAAGCTACCAAGGAAAACTGAAATCCCTCTGTTGGGAACTGTGTACACAGCAATATATTCATACTTTGAGAAATAAGTGAGGGTTTTTTTAGTTCTTAGCATGACATACTGTGCACTTCTTGCATGCTAACCACTGAATTCAAATTGAGGAACTAGGTAACATTTCAGCAATGTTTAATCAGGTTTAGCATCCACCATTTTAGGGAACATATCTGTGCAGCTGACATAAAGGTCAACAATTTTAAAACATTAACCCTTAGTTAGTCCCTTTGATTAAGGGGTTTATGTATATGTGTGTGTGTGTCTGTGTGAGTGTGTGTGTGTGTATACATATCTAAAATTATATAACCCAATCCTGCATAATCCCATTATGTGAGCCATCCCGCCAATGCAGTCACAAGTCTCACCTTGTCTGCCAGACTGGGTACTCCATGTATAACACAAATAGAAATATAAAATTATTTGTACTGCTCAGTGAGTGAGGGATGAAAACTTTCAGGATGTAATCTACATGGCATTATATTTTCAGAAGTTTATGCTAAACTGAAATGTGTTGTCTGTTGCTAGTTACAAAACATAACTTCACAATCAGAGCTTAGAGAGGAGTGATTCTTTGCTTTCATTTCTTCTCAAATCAGTAACTTTATTAATGGACTCTGTGTACCTGCAAACTGAAGATCTTTAAAATTAAACTGGACTTTACTCACTAACACTATATTATCAATAAACTGGATAGATTTCCCTCCCTGATGCCTCCTTCTAATTGCTTTTTTTGCCTCACAATTCTCATATAATTTCTAAGTTGCATGTTGGCAATGCCAGCAGTCAAAAAATACTGTAAATTAGGAAACATTTCAATTTTTTTTCATTATTTTCTTTCATCACATTGAGAAATTTCTTTCCAACATAGCCTGTGAATTTTCAGAACTGACTTGGGGGTGCTTAGTGCACTCTCAAGGGAAGTAAGAACCAGATTTAGCAGCACAGTGCAGCTTGCCTGCCAAAGAGTCTCTTTATAGAGAGAATTTTTATATTGAATCGTGGGACTTCCTACAGAGCTTGGTCCACAAATCTCTTCTATGAAATGTGCTTCAGACAGGAAGGAAGCAGGAAGGAAAAGTCTGTGTATCTGCTAATATACCTGAGCTGGCCAAAAATAGAGTGGATATTTGCAGTTAGATGAACTTCATGAAAAGCTTATTTTTAATACAGTATTTCAGACCCTCTTTGGAAGTATTCTTTGTACTTGGGAGCCTGAACTCTGAGTGTGGATGATTTGTACATAGCTCTGATGCACTGAATTCTCATTCTTGAGAAACAAGCACCTTTTCCTCTTTTCCGTAGTTCTGAAATGAATGCTCTGTTCAGTCCTTGACACAGACTTTTCCAGTGGTGCAACAACAAATATAAAAGCTACTGAAGGATGAAGGACTTGTCTAGGATGAAGGGCTTGTCTAGGATGACCAAAAGAGCTGGAGAATCTGGGTCAGTATAGCTATCACTACGCAGAACTGTAGTGTGCCCTTCAGCCATGGCCAGCGACTCACCTGGTACTTTGATTTTCAAATGTGTATGTCAACAGTCATCCTTTGGCATCTGCATCGCCAGATAAAAACAGTTCCAAGGAAGACAATAGTGCATTTAGTAGGTGCAAGTGAAGACAGATTTTACTAGTTCCTGCACACAACTGTGGGTATTTGTGTTTCCAGGAGAGAGGTAGTATCACTCCAGACTTGGGTGCACATCAGTTTTTACACTCAGCTGTAAGCAGAGTATTCTGAATGTCCTATTTTACTGAAATGGAAATGTCTACCATAATCAAAACTTACAGCAGTGCTTTCTTCCCCCTATTCTTCGTAACTGATAAAGTTGGGCTAATTTATGTGAGATTGTTTTCTAAAGTGGCTTACCACACTGGTTTGACAGAAATGCTGGATAGTCAGTTGTTCATATTTTATTTTTATTCTGCTGTATAATGAGGTTTTGAAGCCAATGAATTATCATAGTAAAATATTTAGAGCCTGGAATACAAAAGTAAAAATTTAGGGAAATATCAGTGTCTGCTAGAAACAAACCTAGTTCACTAGAGGCTGCTGAAAAACAACAAGACCCAGATACAAATATTTGTTTATATTAGAGCTGAACATAACTTGCACTTCACATTCACTTTACATGGCACTACTTTACATGCATATTTTTCTCTGGTAGTTGAAAAATTGCAGTGGGGACTGGGGGATATCTCCAAGGTAAGGAAACATCACTGTTTGTATGGCTGCCTTTGTAAACATCTTTTTCTGTAGATATCTGCTGTACGCAGATTTAGATATAGATACATCCATATATATAATTAGGGGTATAGACATTTGGTTAACTTGAAAGCCCCAAAGTATCATTTGTCACATTTATGGTAGGAACTTTAACTGCCTTAAATACTTATTCTCTGCCAAAGTGACTTTTTTCTTTTCCCTCTACAAAAAAAAAAAAAAGAAAAGAAAAAAAAAAAGAAGAAAAAAAAAGAAAATGTACTTCATGAAACTATTGTATATGAAGCACTTATTAGCCGTAATTAAATGGACAATATGAATTTACTACGTCTTTAGGACTCTGGCTTGTTCTGGTTTAGAGCAAGATGATTAATGCAAATACATATTACTTGAGATAACCATTTAGCAGCTAATTTAGCCAAATTTATTACAGCAGTTAGAGGTTTTTCATTTTAGCAGACGGAGACAAGGACATGACAAAAGCAGGCGGTGAATGTGAAGGCACACTGCCCTCTAGTGCACACAGCTTTGCGGGGATGGTGAGCAATGCAGGAGGGAAAGGGCTCCAGCAACAACCGAGCCCAGATTCTGTGTAGTTTACGGGTTTTATAAAACCACGCTGCTCCCTTCCACTGAAAGATTTGCATTTCATTCCCTTCTCCTGACACTGAAGAATCTGATACAAAACAAATCCGTTTCAACCTGGCAATATTTTGGCTGAAGTATTACTTTAAACATCTGCATTTTTAAGCCATCTTGCTGTGAGCATTTAATAGGACCGGTTCACATTACTGATTGCTTTTACTTCTTTCTCTGTTTCCTAGTATATTTTAAACATTGGAGAGAGCTGTCACTCTTTGGCTCTAGCCAAGCCATTCTGTGCCTCCCTTAGGCCTCTTCCTCAGCCTGTTGGTGGATTTACTTTGCTCTGGTAGAAAGTAAATTCTCCAAAGACTTTTCCCCCACTGACCAGTGGAGATTTGGTTCATCTGAGAACTGTAAATTCTGTTTGACAAGATCAAAGAAACAGATGTATAAGTTCAGTGGTTGATATCGCCTGCAATAAGGAGAAATGATCAAAGCAGCAGGGGTAGAGTATCTTCCCAAACCTTTCAAATATCCAGAATCTCAAAGAGGTCTACCTAGGAGCTATGAATAAATCACATATAAATTTGCCTCTTTTTTTCCTTTTCTCTTTTTACAGCTTGACATTGAGTGCATTGGAAATGTCCACACAGCAATAAGTATTCTGTGAACCATAGAGATTTGTAGGTTTTTTTTACTTTCCTTCTTCCACTGGAGTTTCCAAAAGCCGATTGAAATTATACTTTAAAACTTGTAAAACATGTAGCTAGTTATACTGAACTTCAGGTCCTGTTTGTCATCTCACTGGCATTAAATCCAGAGGAAGCCAAGTATCTTCTGCTTATTCTTGTGGCAAACAGTACAATGAAGACTATTTTCCCACAATTCTAACATGTACTATGTCTTGCTTCTGTTTTGTTTGTCTTTTCCCGCCAGTGCTGAACAAGGGTCAGTGTGTAACAAAGTATTACCGCTGGATGCAGAAGAACGGAGGTTACATCTGGATACAGTCTAGTGCTACCATAGCTGTCAACGCCAAGAACGCAAGTGAGAAGAATATCATTTGGGTTAATTACCTTCTTAGGTAGGTTTTCCAGTCACTCTTCTTGCTTGAACTGCTGTCTCTATTGCTTGTCTCTGTTGGTGAGAGGTCTAGGGAAAAAACAACCACCTACTAGAGAATGTTAAGAAGAAGGACCTCAAAAACTGTGCCATCTTGTTATATCTTTTGAGGCATCTGTCGTATCTCAGCACACTAGAATATTCTTGAATTATTATGCTGCCTTATGCTTGAAACAAACCCTCCACCATTTTACTGCATGTCTTAAATCTACTCAACCTGAGCTTAAAGATAAAAATTATCCACACCAACTTTCAGTCACTGTGTTATAAAATCTGGTGTGGAGTGTTTGGCACTGTTTTATTTGGATATTAAAAATGCAGAAATTAAACTGCTGGTATACCAAAAAAAAAGTTATCTCTGAACAGCATTTGCCATTTCACTCCAGAGGGAGGAACTTGCTCAGGGCAAAATCCTCAGACTACTTTGTTGCTCCTATAAGCATCAGATAATATTCACACTGAAAAATTCAAAACAGGATTTAAAAATAAAACTGCTATTGAGTACTATTTTAAGCTATTAGAACTATTTTAAACAGAAATAGTAGTAATGGCTTGAATGAAAGGCTGTTTCCTGAGAAATTCTGTTTTACCAAACTATTTTTAAAGGACTGGTTTCAGAGCTTAAGGGAAAACCAACAGTCACTGAGAAACAGTGAATTATAAACCTGACCTTTCTCATCTGAAAATACCTTTCAACACATTCTGTTTTGTGAAAATGTTCAATAAGATTGGGAGATTTTCTGTTTCATTCTAAAGCAGAACAAACAAACAAACAAAATTTGAAACCCTGAGATTGTCATGAAATGCAATTGTCATTTTCTGGCCTGTTCTCCTTTTAAGTTGCTTGTCATGGTTTGTTACATTCCCTTTGATGCCATGAGAGTTCAAAGTGATGTCTAGGGGTTAGATTGTGACTTATTATGCCAAGTCCAGTAAGCCCTGAAGAGACTGTGCCTGCCTAAACCTGCATGTTGAAATGCTTTTGATTCCCCTTTTGGGGAAGAGAAGGAAGAAACCCTTGGCAGGAGAGCAGTGAAGGGGTACTGTGGGAAACTTTCCACAGCAGTGGAGTTTTCTCTGGGACTTGCATGTTTCTGGCCTGATATGATGGAACACAGACTTTTTTGAATGCATCCTTACCCTGATACTTTTGTGTCTATTTTTTGCAAGTGTGGGACAGAATGCAGCATTTCAAGAGGTCAGCCTAAGGCTGACAATTCTGAACTGGCAGTACAGCTTCACTGACCCAGTCCTTAACAGGGCTTCAAAATGCCCAGAAATGTTCTCATATTTCCAGCTCTAGCTGTAAAAGTGATCCATAAGAAATATGAACAGCTGCCTCTGTCTCCTTTGCTGCTTTCCAGACAATGGGTGAACCTAATCCACAAACTTTTCTCTACAAACAGAATATACCTCACAAGAAAAGAAAACCAGTGTGGTCTTCCCCAGGTCTCCTCCCAGAACCTGATTTTTCTGCTATTCCATTCACCAGTCTGTTACAAAAATATTAACATCTTCACTGAATTTGTATTTTTAATATAGATTTCTCCTAGTACTGGAATCCACGAAAGATCCAAATGTCCAAATAATATTTTAATGACAGATCAAGGCATAATGAGGTCTACCCTTAGCAAGAGTACTGGTCTGTGTATATTTCCATGCATTAGAAAGTATGATTCAGCTGTCTGTAAAAGGATAGACTAATTACAGTGACAGGGAGGATTAATGCTGTTCTTGTTCTAGCAACTTGTTATCCACAGTGTGAAAGCCCTCAAACGTCTTTTGCTTGGAGGGGGCAAATTTGGGACTGCCCTGGGATGCAACAGAATAAAGTCACTTTGTCAGGACAAAGCCATAAAGATGATAATCATAAGATGGCATTTCAATGTGAACTGTGTGAACTCTGAGTTTTCACAGTACACTCTAAGAGGCTGAATATGAGCACACAGTCATTGCAATAGTGTGTCAGGCACACCCCCAGTGCTGCCTCATATTTTTCTGTGCAGAACTGTGGATTTTGTGCTCTATCACCAGACTTGAATTTGAACTGCATGGAAATGCTCACCAATTCAAAAATTATTAAAGACTTTGTTATTTTTAATATTCCTATGCCACTTATGTCTAGCTATGTCTGTTCCCCTGCCTTTGCATGGATTTAGGCAAGTAGCACATTTTAAAAGGTACAAACCAAGCAAAAGCATAGTGTTGTGGTTTTTTTTCCATTTCTCTGTCAGTGTAGCTTTTTTAGATTGCAGTCATGTTCATTGCTAACAAGTCACAGGTGAGCACCACATGAGCAGATGAAGATATGATTATAATGGGTGTGTTGACAGTTCTTTATCCCTAACATATGCATCTTAACATGCACATGTGCATCTGTCATATAGTTAGAGAGGTTGTTTTTGGTTTCTTGCTGACGTGGATGCATGTGTGCAGTGTTTCAAAAGTATATAACCTTTTTACCTAATTTTTAGCCAGATTCTTTGGAGCAGTGGGAACTTTCTTTAGTGCTAGCTGACCACTGTATTAATAACTTTATGTATGGTATGCTTGATTAAAGTGTGGAAAACTGGAATGTTGAGAAAAACAGGTATTGAAAGGGCTCTGGCAAGGTTGATAGCGAATATTGTTACAGAGATAGCTCTAATAGACATTGCCAGTGGGAGAGAAACAGATTGGAAAACTTAAAACACTCTCTCTGTCCTCCCAGGCACAGTAATCGGATCAAAATCGGGATATTTTGTTGTTGGATGATTACAAGTTGTAGCTTAACTGCTAGATATTGCACAAGCCATGATGTCCCACTTCAGTAAGAATGCTTCGATAGCTCTAAAACTTCACTAGAATCAAACAAGGTTTAGTGCCTGGTCAATAAAAGCATTTGACTGCAGTATTAAAATAAACCTTCACAAAATTCCTGCTGTGAAGCTCTGAGGAGCCAAAAATATATGTTTCTGTGTTTACTCTACTATTCTTCCTATTTATGTTCTTTGTTTCTGAACTTTAATATGAAAAGAGGAAAAAAATCATGAAACTGCAAATCATCCAATTGCATTTATATTTGCTGTGTCCTCTTCAGTAACCCAGAGTACAAGGACACTCCAATGGATATTGCACAACTTCCTCATCTTCCAGAGAAAACCTCAGAATCCTCGGAGACCTCTGACTCTGAATCAGACTCAAAGGACAACTCAGGTAACAAAAATGGGGTGCCTTTACACCCACAAGATGTTCAGATCATGAGAGCCACATGGTCAGTTTTCCAGATGTTTTTACTTCTCAAGTATTGTTCCATTATAACAAAAAAAAAAAAAAAAAATTGAAAAGCACCAGCAAAATCTTTTAATGACCTTAGCATTTCCACAGTATCTCCATTTCCTCAGAATTTCTCTTCACTTTCTACATGTATTCTTACCTACATAATACCAAACTACATATTTTATTTCCCAGTTGTGCTTATGAACAGGTATTGTGCCTTGTGCAGAGGACTTGGGATTGCAACTGCCGGATAAAATTCTAGTTCTTCTCTTTCCAAAGTAGGCAGACATTCTGCAGAGAGGTTTCTACTACCAATCTTTATGACTCTTTTCCCTACATAAATACATTCTTGAAGAGTCTCACTAGGGGGCAGTGAAGATTGGAAAAATTGAAAGTGTTCTTGGGTTAAAAGCTAAATTAGAAGGTGTGGCTTCAAGAACTTGTTTCTAAGCTCTTTAAGTCTGGGCCTTCAGCTGTTTCTTAAAGGCTGAGTGTATTTGTCAAACTCCATGTGTAAATTAGTCCTACAGATTATCCAGTGCGCAGATGGTTCACACATTCCCTGTTAGTTTTAATAGTGGTCACCTAGGCACAGGTTCAAATCATCTAGCCTTGAAAGGAGTGTGTTTTCCTGTAGCACAGGAAGTAAAGATGTTACTCAGCTGTAGTATGCAAGATAGATAGATGATAGATTAGATAGATAGATAGATAGATAGATAGATAGATAGATGATAGATAGATATAGACGATTTTTCTCTCACATCTATAATAACAATGAAAAAATGCCTGGAGAAAATGGATCAGAGTGATAAAAGTCAAGAAAAAGCAATAAGAGGATCAGGCCTTAATATTATATTATATTATATTATATTATATTATATTATATTATTTATTATATTATATGATACAGCTGTTCTCTTTCACCTTCTGCTTTTATTTATTCTCCTTTGACAGCTTGGTTTGATGGTTTAAGTCAACGTGCAGGTTTGTTGACCACCATCATTGGGAATCTCTTCACCCATTCCCAGTGCTTCCTTTATGCTGTCTTGTTCCTGAATAGCCAAATGACACATATGTGGAGAACAGTTCACATTTCCCATATACACTGGAAGTTTCTCCAGATGAGAACATGAGAAGTACATGTACATTCATGACTTCTAAAGCTGATGCAGAGCAAGACAGCATTCCAAAGGTGCACAGATGTCTACATCTGAGAAGATGTCTGGGAGTCTTGGAAGACACAGGGGCTTGCGTATTACAAAGGAATTAAATAGAAATGCCAAAGGACCTGAAATTGGAACCTCATTTTGGATGAAACCAACAAGTTCAAGCTCTGTTACAATCCCAGTCAAAGACTGCAGCTTTAGACCACCTCATCCTAAGACCACTCTTCACCAGCTAGAAACCGTGGCCTCAAAAAAAGCATCTTCAAAAAAAGGAAGAAAAAAATTGTAGGAGAAATTCAGTGCTAGGTGGGACAAAAAGCTGGATGAAAAGGAAGAAAAAAATTGTAGGAGAAATTCAGTGCTAGGTGGGACAAAAAGCTGGATGAGATTTAGAGGTTTACGTCTTCTACTTTGCCCCCATGGGTTTTATTTTTCAAAAGGAAGGGTCTTTCTGCTGCTGCTGACACAAGCAAAAGTCCCACCAAGTGACTTGTGAAGTGCAGTGTCCTGAATGCTCAGGCAGCTTTCCTGTCAAACCCACCCTCAGCACTTCTGGGAAATTGTTTGGTATTGACATGGCTCCAGGAGTGACCAATATCTTTAGAGGAAAACTGGCCCTTCCCCTCGTTCCCTAAAACAAGCATATTGAAAAGGGTAGTACTTGGCTGTGAGGACTGAAAAACATCTTTTATTAGCCAACAAAAGACTTCTGGCTGGTCTGTAAAGGACAGGGTTTCCTGAAGCCTTTCATGACCCTTTTGAACATAGCATGATAATGGAGCATATTCAGTCTCAGAGCTGCTTTGGCTCTGTGAGTCCAGTGGGCTAGAGTGTTTATCTCACCCATGCTAGAATTATAATTGAATGAATTCAGGCAAGAAGAGTGACAGCTTCTCAGTGCTGTAGCTGTGCTATTTTCAATGGTCTTTAGGTGATTTGGGTCAATCAAGAATTTAATTCACTGGCTGATTATTTTTTCTGTATTTTTTTATTTGTTGTCCTTCAGGAGAATATAAGACAGTCTAGCAACATAACAAAATTGTTTTAACAATAAACTGGTTTATTCATTTATTTTAAGTGGTTTATTCATTCAGATTTATACACATATGACCTGCTTCTCCTCTCACACAGTAGGAAATCAGCAGTAATTCCACTGCAGCCAGAGACTCTATGCCACTTCAAAAGTGGCAATGGTCAGAGGAAAATGAGATGAGAGTACTAGAATCTTCATTAGTAAATAGTGCTATACCTGAATGCCTGCCCACTGTTGGAGAACATGGATGTGAAAGAACAATCACCAGAACATAACAGTGATAATGGGATTGTTCAGTGAGTCCTCTTTGGATGGCATAGCTACAATGCCATTGTGCTTACACCTGTCAACATGATTCTTGTCCAGTGAGCAGATGAAAAGACCCCCTCAATCGATGTGCACTCATACAGCCTAGGCTTCTAGTGCTTTAACTAGCACTGAGTCCTGAGTCAGACACATTCATGGTGATCAAAACTCTCCCAACACAACATTGAAAAAAAAATGCAGCTCTACAGAAGAGAATGCCTTTTACTAAAAATGTTTAAAGCAAACCCAATCTCATTGGTAGGTAGAAACCTGGACTTGGATTATAATATTGTGTTCCTGTTGCTAATGGTTTGTTTCACTTTCGTTTTGCTCCAGAGGACAATGAGAACTCAAAGTCAGATGAGAAAGGAAACCAGTCAGAAAACAGTGAAGACCCTGAATCCGACAGGAAAAAGTCAGGAAATCAGTCAGATAATGAAATGAACTGTAATGATGATGGGAACAGCTCCAGCAATCAGGACAGCAGGGACAGTGATGACAGCTTTGAAAACTCAGACTTCGAGAATCAAAAGGCCCCTGAGGACAGTTTTGGCACTCTTGGCTCTATGCAGATCAAGGTGGAGCGCTACGTTGAGAGTGAGTCAGACTTGCGGTTGCAGAACTGTGAATCACTGACCTCCGACAGTGCCAAGGACTCAGACAGTGCAGGTGAAGTAAATGCCCAGTCTTCCAGCAAACATCAGAAGAGGAAGAAGAGGAGAAAAAAGCAAAAGGGAGGCAGCATGACCCGGAGGAGGCTGTCAAGCACCTCAAGTCCAAATGGACTTGACTCAGCTTTGGTGGACCAGCCCCAGCTGCTCTCGTCACCAAACAGTGCCTCAGTGCTCAAAATTAAAACAGAAATCTCAGAACCTATCAATTTTGATAATGATAGCAGTATTTGGAATTACCCACCCAACAGGGAAATCTCAAGGAATGAATCACCCTACAGTATGACCAAGCCCCCCAGCTCCGAGCACTTCCCTTCCCCCCAAGCCAGCAGTAGTTTACATGTCTCCATTCCAGACTCTGTTCTCACCCCACCGGGGACTGAAAATACTGCCAGCCGTAAAACTCAGTTCAGCACCTCATCCAACTCGGCCTTGGCTCCGGTGTCCTCTGACCCTTTGTCACCCCCACTTTCAGCATCTCCAAGGGACAAACATCCTGGAGGTCCCACAACTTCCAACTCTTTGTTGTACACTGGGGACCTGGAAGCCCTTCAGAGGTTACAAGCAGGCAATGTGGTGCTTCCTTTGGTTCACAGGGTAACAGGAACCCTTGCTGCGACCAGCACTGCTGCTCAGAGGGTCTACACCACTGGCACTATTCGGTATGCTCCAGCTGAAGTTACTTTAGCCATGCAGGGCAACCTCCTCCCCAACACCCATGCTGTTAACTTTGTTGATGTTAACAGCCCCAGCTTTGGGCTGGATCCTAAAACACCGATGGAAATGCTCTACCATCACGTTCACCGACTCAATATGTCGGGACCGTTTGGAAGTGCTGTGAGCGGGGCCAGTCTGACCCAAATGCCTGCAGGGAATGTGTTCACAACTGCCGAAGGACTTTTTTCCACTCTTCCATTTCCTGTGTACAGCAATGGCATTCACACTACACAGACTCTGGAACGGAAAGAGGATTGAAATATGACCACATACTGTGTTCAGTGTTATACTCTGAGGCATAGACTATGTTTTAATTTAGACCTTTAATTCTAGCACTTTGAATTTGAGCAGGTCAGCTTATTATCTCAATATGATGGTCCCCATTTCATTCCCTTTCTCTTTAACTTGACTTATTCTTTAATGTAAAGATATTTTTTTATTTTTGCCTTCAGAGAGTCGAAGTACCAGTTGCCTGCCATTTTGTCTTCTTCT